>NC_056729.1:498250729-498550729 GCF_019279795.1 Protopterus annectens | reverse complement strand
GTGTTTCCCTACCTGGACAACTGGCTCATTAGCACTCTGACCAGGTATCAACTCATACATTCAAGAGATCAGGTTCTCCACACCTGTAACTCTCCTAGGAATAACCATAAACTACAACAAATCACAACTTCAACCAACTCAGACATTGGAATGTATTGGAGCACTGCTCAACACAAAGACTGACTTTGCTTCCCTTCCACCACACCAAGTTCTAACTATAATGTCACAGGTCAAGAAGGCTGTAGACAAGACATCAATCTCAGCCCACACTTCTGCGAACTCTGGGCCTCATGGCTACAGCAATAACCTTAGTTCCATTGGCCAGGTGATACTTGTGGATCCTACAGTGGATGTTGGCTACTCAATGGTCAGTCTTCCATCAGTCAATGTCATATCAGTTAAAAATTACCAGCAATAGCAGAAGAGATCTCTATTGGTGGATCCAGTCTGATCAACTGTTCCATGGCTGTACATTCATTCCCCAACAGCCGAAGGCCACAGTGACTGTGGATGATTCTCAGATATTGTGGGGGGGGGTGCATTATCTGGGAAAGAGAGTCAAGGGTACTTGGTCCCCCGAAGAAGCCAATTTGCATATACATGTCCTAAAGATGAGAGGAGTGCTCTAGGAGTGCTCTTGGCATTGTGAGCATTTCAAGATGTTCTTCCATCTAGGATGACTGTGATTCAAACGGACATGTCAGTCATCTGGTATATCAACAAATAGAGGGGAACCAAATCTTACCTGTTTTGTCAAGAAGTGCTTAGGGTCTGGCAGTGGGTGATCTCTTCTGACCTTTTTCTTTTAGCAATGCACATTCTGGAGAGATCCAGCACGATTGCAAACAAACTGAGCAGGTGCATACTTCTTCCACATAAGTGGTCGCTAAACAAGAAAGTGGCGGATAAAATTTTCCATCAGTGGAGCCAGCCATGCTGCGATCTTTTTACCTGTCCCCTAAACAACAAGTGCAGCAAATACTTTGCCCTGATTCTCCCATGGGTGCAGTCACTGAGGGATGCTGTACTTCAGAATTGCCCCACCAGTTTTCTTTATGCCTTCCCACCAATCCCTTTGATTCCAAAATTTCTGCAGAAAACTGCCAGGTCGAAGGACACAGTGATCCTCATTGCCCCCTATTGACGTCAACAAATTTGGTTTCCCTTCCTATGGCCTCACCTGATTCAACCACCATGGAACCTAGATCCAACTCCAGACATCCTGTCTCACCCAATGGGCATGTCACATTCGGATATACCAAACTTCAAGCTGAATCATTAGCTTCTCCATTTCCCTTCGTAGCCAGACAATCTATGCTCTCATCACCTGTTCGACGTTTAGACCCTTGACAAGGAAAACATATTCAAGTAAATGGAAAAGGTATGCCATTTGGGCTCAGCATCATAAACTTGCCCCCTTTTCAGCCTCCATTAATCACATCTTAGATTTCCTTGCTCACCTTTTTCAGAACAGCGCTAGTGCCTCAACCATTAGGGTACAACTAGCAGCAATTTCAAATTACCATACAGGATTGAATGGCACACCCATAGCTTCTCACAAATTGAGCAAGGCCTTCTTAAAAGAGACACTCCTTCTAAAGCCTTCTTTTGAAGACCGTACACCTCCATGGGACCTAAATTTGATGATGCAGTCTCTCACACAACCTCCCTTTGAACCAGCAGCTACATGTGACTTTAAATATCTCTCGTGGAAGACTATTTTCTTGGTTGCCATCACTTCCGCAAGAACAATTTCTGAAATCCAAGCACTATTGTCTGAACCTCCATACTTGGTTTTTCACACATAGAGCAACCTTGCATACCAACCCATTCCTTCTTCCAAAGGTGGTGTCAGAATCCAACATAAATAGTACTAGTAATTTGCCAGTGTTTTTTCCTAAATTTACCAACAAAGGAGAATATATCTTACATTTACTAGATGTTCATAGACAATTGCGATTCTATCTACATAGAACAGAAAAAAAATCAGAAAAGCAGACCAACTATTTGTTTCCTTCTCTGGACCAAAATTGGGAAAATCAATTTCTAAAATTACTCTATCAAAGTGGTTGACAAATTGTATCTCCTTTGTCTATAATAAATTGGGCATTTCTCTGACACACCCATTGAAAGCACACTCAATTAGATCTGTGGCTACTTTCATTGTGTTTCATTATAGGATGTCTGGATGACATTTGTGCAGCAGCAACTTGGGCTACTCCTCATACCTTTATCACTCATTACAAATTGGATCAGGTTTCCAGAGGCAGGGCATCATTTGGTTGTATGATGCTCAGGAATATCCTTCCTTGCGTCCGCCCTGGATACAAGTAGCTAGGGACATTGTCCTATTTGTTGAGGATAGAATGAAGATTGACATCAGATTAAGAAGTTATGTACTTACTATAATGTTCCATCTGTGTTGTTGATCTTCACTCTTCCTCAACTCCCCTCCCACCAACACCCGTCCATGATTTCTGGAGGAACAAGCATTTACATGGTCTCTGAATAGGTAAATTTTTATGTATGTGTATATATATATATATATATATATATATATATATATATATATATAATTATCTTCATCATTTTACACTAATATAGCAGCAAACAAGATCTGAGGAGATTGGCAGGGTGCACTGTGAGTAAGGGAGAAGCTTGAGAGATCTGGTGGCTGAGAGCTTTAACATCGTCCGAGTCAGATCCAGTCCCATTAGTTGAGGAAGAATGAAGATCGACAACACAGATGGAATGTTATGGTGTGTACATAACTTCTTTATCGATATGTTTGGAACGCCTCATAAATGTACTCATTTGCATAGATTCACTGCTGTAGTTCGGATACCCTGATTTCTATCCCCCTTTTCTGACCTGTTTTCCTTTGTCATAATTGTTTCTATACACCTACCCTGTCACTTCCATCGCAGACCCCTTCCCTTTGTTTTTAATTCTTACTAGAATAGTAAAGTGGGGACCTCTGAGGTGGATCTTGGGAACACAGAACTACTCCATCTTATCCGCTAGGGCTTTGAAGCCAGGAGTCTTCTACCTGCTTGTCACTGGACAAGAAGTCTGAGTAGATGGCATTGGCTAACTCCTATCTTATCTTACATCACCAGTGTCCTTGCATGTTGGTAGGAAGGCCTTTAACCAAAACACTGGGGGACGTAAAGCAAAGCTCTGGAAGTCAGACTGGATAGTTGAGCTACCTCCAGGGAGTCCCAGATGTGATAGAAGCAATAAATCTATACAAACATCTGCATTTATGGTAATCTTCTAACAGAACTATAAAAACCTTGTGTACAGGAACGTGAGGGCTTGTAAAACTCAACACTGCTTGTTCGCAAAGTCACAAAAATACTGCATTCCTCTGCAGACACCAGCAAGTAGTACTAAGCAGCAATGGCAAATAAAAAGCAAAACCAGAAAGCAGTCCACAACGTCCAAAACGATAAAAAATCTTCTTTATTGCATGCAGTAGTAAGCACTTTCACCAGAATGGCTTCCTCAGACTGTAGCAGCATACACATCACACAGTCATTAAATAGCTTCAACAATTAACAACAGGGTGTTGTTCAAACCAATTAATTAAACAATAAAATATTCATGAAGCTTCTACTATAAAACATCCATTATGAAACATAGATAAAACAACAGTTAAAAACAAGCAAAAGTGACTGTTCAAAAAATAATAAAATATGTTATATATATTATTTTGTATTTAATTTTATTTATTCACAGCTTTACCTAACTTCCTTCTTTTCAAAAAAGGTTGTAGACTAACTTTATCATTCAACCCAGGGGTTGAATCAGCTCTGCACCTTATAATCCATCTGAGTTCCATCTCAAGTGTATAAGCTTCCACATCCCCACCCCTCATAGTGTCATGAATAATCTGTAAGACAAAAAAGGTAAAGGTATGTGTAGTCCCTGCCTGTATCTGATGTTTCGCTAGTGCATAGGTGATATCACCTATTCTCATTTTATAAAGATGTTCCCTAATTCTCAACCTCAACTGCCTATTGGTTTTGCCAATATAAAACGCTTGGCAGGCAGTGCAACTAGCGAGATAAATCACATTTACTGACCTACAATTAGTCCCTGTGGAAAAAGAAAAGATTTGTCCAGTGACAGGCTGTTCAAATATATTACTATTGTTAATAAAACTACACTGATTACAACTACCACATGCAACCGTATTAAAATTCGACGTCATGTACCTCACACCTTCCTTATGACACAACATACTTTTCAAGTTCATCTTATTCTTGTATGTGTATCTAGGTCTTATTCTTATTCTTATTCTTAGGTCTTATTTATATTGGCAAAACCAATAGGCAGTTGAGGTTGAGAATTAGGGAACATCTTTATAAAATGAGAATAGGTGATATCACTAATGCACTAGCGAAACATCAGATACAGGCAGGGACTACACATTCCTTTACCTTTTTTGTCTTACAGATTATTCATGACACTATGAGGGGTGGGGATGTGGAAGCTTATACACTTGAGATGGAACTCAGATGGATTATAAGGTGCAGAGCTGATTCAACCCCTGGGTTGAATGATAAAGTTAGTCTACAACCTTTTTGAAAAGAAGGAAGTTAGGTAAAGCTGTGAATAAATAAAATTAAATACAAAATAATATATATAATATATTTTATTATTTTTGAACAGTCACTTTTGCTTGTTTTTAACTGTTGTTTTATCTATGTTTCATAATGGATGTTTTATAGTAGAAGCTTCATGAATATTTTATTGTTTAATTAATTGGTTTGAACAACATCCTGTTGTTAATTGTTGAAGCTATTTAATGACTGTGTGATGTGTATGCTGCTACAGTCTGAGGAAGCCATTCTGGTGAAAGCGCTTACTACTGCATGCAATAAAGAAGGTTTTTTATCGTTTTGGACGTTGTGGACTGCTTTCTGGTTTTGCTTTTTATTTGCCATTGCTGCTTAGTACTACTTGCTGGTGTCTGCAGAGGAATGCAGTATTTTTGTGACTTTGCGAACAAGCAGTGTTGAGTTTTACAAGCCCTCACGTTCCTGTACACAAGGTTTTTATTTTTATGCTACATGTTTTAACAGGAACGTGGTCTCTCTGTGCTTGCCTTTTATTCTTGATTTGGTTTCTAACAGAACTATGCTTTCTTTCACTACCCAGTTTGCGTTTAATTGGCTGGAGTTCAGGCTCTTCTTTCTTGATCCTCTGGGAGTTAATGCAGAGGATTAAGGCAAGTTTTCAAGATGCTTCTTTCAGTCAATAGTTTAATTCCCAGAGTCTCCATTTGCCTACTGTATGACGTAGCAAGTCACCCTTGAGAATATATGCTTTTGTCCCTTGGACTTAACCGGTTTACACTAAAATACACTTCAAAGAAGTGTAGCATCTCTTCAGTAACCTTGCCATGGGTAGTTGGTATTTAGGATTGAGGACTGCCCCCCTGTGACAACCCCCAGCCGATTTAGGCAGGTAGTTTTTAGCTGAGGAGGATCCCTATAGTTTTCGCGTTCCAGAACATGCATCTTAAGGGCTTGATATTAAGAGGAGTATGGTTTCTGGTTTATGCTTGTGTTGTGGCTGTGTGATCTTACTGGTTGGAAATATGATCTGAAGCTTACTCCAGGCTAGATATAATTCTCAATGTCCTATATTATTGTTGCAGTATTCTTAACCTTAGGGATCTCCTGCCAAGGATCACCCACCATTTGGCTGATATACCAGAGCCTTTAGATCTTGGGTGTGCCATACATCACACGTATGGTCCCTGCATAGGATATAGGGCATAAAGGTGACACATGAACACAGTTACCCAGAGCATATTTGTCACCAGTTTGAATGCCATCATCACTAGTCAGTCTGAACACCCTTTGCTGTGCTGAATACCTATCCATCCGATTCTAATTGCCCCATTAGAGTCTT
Source organism: Protopterus annectens (assembly GCF_019279795.1). Taxonomy (NCBI): domain Eukaryota; kingdom Metazoa; phylum Chordata; order Ceratodontiformes; family Protopteridae; genus Protopterus; species Protopterus annectens. The sequence goes on along the minus strand of NC_056729.1, from coordinate 498,544,804 downwards.
ATTTTCTTTTTACTGCTGATCTTGTTTCCTTTGGTTACCCAGAGTTCATGTCATCCAAGAGGTGAAAATGTCAGTGTGGGAGGCAGAGTTCCCATAAGGATCATCACAAACTGTCCTTTTGTTTGGGTGCTTCCTACAACCATACCTTCTGTAGTATTTGTGCCTAAGACTCTTGGAAGATGGTTGCCTTCCCTGGCCATCTATCCTGAGAACCAGAAGTTTAAACAGTTATCCCAGGGTACCATGCGGAATCAATTAACCCCAAGGTACCCATGTTAAGCAAGAGGAAGGCCAAGAAGTCTCAGATGGATTCTTTATCTGTTGAGTCTTCACTGGAAGTCTCTCTAGCAGCAGATGATAACTATGTAGGCCATCTGGCATCGACTTCTCTGCCGCAACCAAGTTGAAGGCCAGCATGGATCCATCTTTTCGCACATTTTCAGAGTCTTTGCAGGAATGTGCTCCAAACATCGAGGGGGAACCACTGTGGATTATCTTAGAGGGCCCTAGATGGATTCTGCATAGTCTGGTCAGGGAATAAGTTCCAGGTGCTCTTACTGAATCCAGTCAGGGTTCGAAACCTCTGGTAAAGCAGGTGACTAAACATTCTTCTGTATGTTCCAAGGACCCTCAAAGGGAATAGCAGAAATTTACTCAGGGCCTGTTTAATGCAGTAATGTTATTGAAACTTCCCCAAGGTGTTTTTCTACCTTACCCCCTTTGACTTCAACTCCTTCCAAAAGGCCTAGGGAACCTGATTCATCAGATGAGGATTTGGAGACTGATGAAGGGTCCTTGTGTTACTCTTCCCAGAATCCTTCTCCTTTGGCATATAGTTCTGATGAAGAGGAGTCCATTAGCCCTGAGTTTCCTTTTGAAGAGTTGTCTTTTGGGGACACAGTAGCCATAATGATGGAATGCTTTAAATGGGATTGTTCTCAAGTGTCCGATATCCAGAAGAGGTATTATGAACTGCTTTAGATGGATACTCCTAAACCTTCAACAGTACCGCCTGTGTTGGCTGCTTTGTTGGGCACCTTTATAGCTACCTCAAAGACTTCTCAGCCCCCTGCAGCAAAGAAATCTGACTGGTTCTGTAAGGTTCTTGGGTATTGTCAGTTCCTATTTAAATGTCCTCCTGCTGATCCTGCTGTGGTGTCAGTCTCCTGTGGTAAGCCTTCTAAGCTTTTGCCCTCTACCAAGCTTCTGCATTTGGATAAAGATATTAGGGCCATGGAGAAAATTGGGAAGAAGATTTATATTCCTTCTACTTTGGCTTTAGGACCATCAGTTTCCAGACCCACATGACCAGGTATGCTCTGGCTTGATTACCCAGGTTTGTCGGGTTATTTCTGACCTCCCTGATTCTGAAGCAAAGTCTACTGCTCTGTTTATTTTGGGTTCTGCCTCTCAAGTGGCTTGACAGTCTATCAAGTGCAACTATGATGCCGCTGATGTGTCTTCCAGAGTTGATGCTGCCCTTTGGTCTGCTAGGAGGCATTACTATTGGCTTTGGCTGCATTCTTTACCTAAAGACATTAAGGCCAAGTTGCTGAATGCTCCTTTGGATAATAAAAATATCTTTAGGACTGCTACTGCTATGCTTTAAGTCTCTTCAAGAAAAAGGTAAAGCTTTGCAGGACCTTAAACATATTTTTGTGCCCCCTATTCCTAAGTTCCAGAGGAACAATCCTACAAGGTGTGCGTTTGTTTACAGACAGCCTCATCAGGCCATTAAAAGCAGGGAGGGTGGTAGATGAGCTCCTCCTGTTAAGTCTTTTCAGGCTGCTGTGGCTCAGAAGCCTCTCTTATCTGACAAACCTGCTTCTCTTTGACATTTTGCCCCTGAACCCTTGGCCAGTTTCCCCTGTCCTTTTAGCTATCCCTCTGTCTTCCAAACTGGCAACTCATGATCTTAGATTCTTAGGTTCTGTTCATCATTACTTCATGGTGTGGAAGTCTCTCCCTCCTTTTTCAAGGATTTCTTGGCCTCCTCCAGAGCAGCTTCTTCATTTCTCAGAGGTTCTTGGGTCTGTGGTAGACATGGGAACTAATCAGCCTGTCCCTCTTTTCCAAGTAGGAAAAGGTTTGTACTCCAGAATGCTCCTACTTCCTTGAGAGGAGGGCTCTTGAAGGCCTAGTCTAGATCTCTCCTTGCTCAACACCTTCCTCAAGGTTTCTTCTTTTCAGATGCTTTCCTCTTCAAACCCCTTTTTTTTTCTGTTGCTGCCCTAGGCTTTTGTGGTGTCCTTGGATCTGAAGGATGCTTACCTTCATATTCCTGTTCACCCGCTTTTCACAAAGTTTTTATGTTTCTCTGTTTCTTACTCTCATTTTCAGTTTTCTGCTTTACCCTTTGGTGCCTCTAATTCCTGTGTTTGCTACTTAGACTACCTTTTGATTCAGATACCTTCCCCCAGTTGCCTGTTATAAGCTATGGAGTTCACCATATCTCTCCTTCAAATTCTGGAGTTCACTGTCAACTTCCAAAAGTCTGTACTGACTCTCTGTCAGGATTATGTATATCTGGGCTACAGGATTTAGACAGTGTCAATACTGGCCTCTCTTCCACCTCCAAAGGTTTTATTCTTGACAGCTTTCTTTTGGTCTCGTTTTCCTTCCTACCATTCCAGCCTGAGAGTTTCTTCAGACCCTGAGATTCATGGCCTGTTCTATTCCAATGTTGCCTTTTGACAAACTGCATATGTGGAAGCTTTACTACTACTGCATGTCAGCTTGGCTTCAGCATTGCCTCTCTCTAGATTTCAGACTGCCTCTCCTTCCCTGTCTCAAGTGGGATTTTGAGTGGTGGATTCAGCAACTTACCCTCAAACCAGGCTTTTTCTTCTGGCCTTCAGTTCCTTCTCAAGAACTGTTCAGCAATGCCTCAGGCATGGGGTGGGGGGCTTTCTGTGATAACTTGAAAGTTCAAGGTCTCTGCTCCCCCATAAGAAGTTGGACCATATCAACATCAAGGATGAGTGCTCTGATTCTGATACTTCAGGCTTTTCACCCCATGCTCTATCCAGGCCCTCTGAAGGTTTACACAGACATCACAGTGATGGGGTATGTCAACAAGCAGAGGGGCACACATTCTTATCTTCTTTGCAGGCTGGCTCTTCAGGCCTGGAATCTGACTATCAGTTATCAGCTAACTCTTCAGGCAGTGTATATTCCTGCAGAATGCAATCTAGTGGCAGACTCTAAGCAGGTCCAAAACACAGAGTCATGAATGGCTGCTTCATGGAAACTTGTTTCTGGACATAATCCATCAGTGAGGTATTCCACAGATCTTTTTGCCTCCCCTCTGAACAGACAGCTCCCTGTTCTGTCCCAGAGTGCCATGCCATCTAGCATGGAAGGTGGATACCCTTTCTTTCCCTTGGAAGATGTTTCTCTATGTCATTCCTCCTCTTCCTCTGCTTCCAAGCGTCCTGCAGAAGATTCAGCTGGACTCCCCAGAAATGTTGCTAGTGATCCCCTTTTGGCCAAGATAGCTCTGGTTCCTCCTCGTATTGCATCCGGCCATGGGCAATCACCATAAGTTATCTCACTGACTGGACCCCCCTCAGACAGGACAAGGAGTCACTCATCCATCCTCACTTATCCACTCTTCAACTGGCACTGCGGGTGATAGAGTTTTGATCCCTTTTAGGCACCTCTTTGCTGAGGACATGCTCATGGTTTTACAGGGGGCAAGAAAACCTGCAACCAGAAAGTCTTATATGTCCAAATAAAAAAGATTTTCTGTCTGGTCTCATGCTCATAGCCAGAGCCCTTTTTCAGTGGGGGTTCCTCCGGTCCTCCCTTATTTGTGAGAGTTGCTCCGCTTTGTCTTGGCCTATTCTTCTATAAAGGCCTGTTTGTCAGCTACTTCTGCCTTGAATCCCCCTCTGGCCTCTCATTTTGAGGTCAAACAGTTTCTTAAAGGTGTCCTGCATCTTAGGCCCCAAGGAAGCCTATTCCTCATCCTTGGGACCTTATTTTGTTTTGGAAACATTTACCCAGACTTATTTTGAGCCTGATGCTTCACCTTCTTTGCAACACTATACCTGGAAGACTGTTTTTTTTTTTACTTGCTGTTACCTTTGCTTGGAGGATTTCTGAGCTTCAGGCCCTTATGGCCATTCCTCCTTTTTTGTTTTTTCACAGAGACAGGATGTCCCTTCATACTACTACTTTCTTTTATGCTCAAGGTTGCTGATGACTTGTCTTTAAATCAGGCAGTACAACTGCCTTCTTTTTTTTCTTTCTCCACTGTCTGCTAGTGAGAGGATCTTGCATACCCTGGATTTGCACAGGCAGCTCAGGTATTATTTAGATAAAACTAAGACCATTTGTAAGTCTTACCAGCTTTTTATTTCTTTTCATTCCAGAACTTTGGGTTTAGCTATTTTAAAGCAAACCATCTCATCTAGAATATCTAAGGCCATTTCTTTTTGTTATTGTTTTCATGGCAAGTGTCTGTGTTTACTTCAGTTAGAGCTCATTCCATTAAGGCCGTTGCTTCTTCTGGTGCTTTCTTCAAATGTTTGTACACCCGTTCCATCCTTGAAGCTGCTATTTGGTTCTCAGTGTATACTTTTACTAAGCATTAGTTTCTAGAGCCAGAACAAGCTGTGATATACTGGCCAGAAATTGGGCTATCCTTTTCCAAAAGATTCCTAAGGTTAAGAGTACTGCAACAGTGAAGAGAGGGGATATCTAGCAGTATTCTTAACATGAGGAAGTTGCCTGCCACAATGATCTGACATCAGCCAGTATACAAAACAACTTTTACTACTAGGGGTGTCTGGTACGTTGCACTTAGGCTGCTGTCAGACATTGGCCATAAATGTGCACGCACCATCCTCAGAACTTCTTTGCCACCAGTTCACCTATACTTGCAGTCTATTCACCAAAATGGTTATTGTTTCAACATTTCAGATAAGTGCCCATTTGAGGAATCCTTTCTTTACCTTTTCCATCGTTGCTAGGTTTAATGTAATCCAAGAAAGGTAAATGTTCTTGTGGATGACATATTCCACATAAAAACAATCACCAGCGGTGCCTTTTTTGTCTCAGGCCTACCAACGACCACAGATCTTGTTCAGTTTGCCAGGCCTGTGTGCCAAAAACTTTGAGAAGTAGGTTAGCTTCCTTTTCCATTTATTTAAGAATCAGCACCTGAAGCTCCTTGCAAAGAACACTTTGGAGGGTTCCACAGGGCCTGAGGGTGAGTTGCTCATGAAGTGGAAGGCCAAGAAGCCTAAGCCTGAAACTTCTGCTGGACATCCAGTGGTGGACATCTCTCCCAAGGCAGTTGCTAGCCCATAGAACACACAGACCCTACATCTGATCCACGGACGAGCCCGTAACGGAGGCTGCCTTGGATGAGGATGATAGAATATCCTTGGAAGTACAACAAGCATCCAGTAGGGATGTCCAGGGAGAGCCTAGACTCATGATCACTGATGTCCCTAGAGGAATCTCCCAAATTTTAGTTGGGGAGAACGTGGATTCCGACATCATAGACACCAGGCCTACGTCTGGTCCACCAACCCTACATAGAGTGGAACTATATGCTAAAAAGAAACAAAAAAAAAAAAGCATTTATCACCACCCTCTGATCCACTTCAGAGTTGTAAAAATTTTACACAGGGTATTTTTAATGCCCTCATGTCTCTTAGACCTCCTCCTGGGGTTTCAGTCCTGGCCACACCTTGGGTTACCTCTCCACAGAAAAGGGTCAGAGAACAGGCTTCTTCAGAGGACGAGTCCTTAGCTTATCCATCTCAGATCTCCTCCTCACTGGATTACACTTCCCCAGAGGAGGACTCCAATGGTACTGACTCCCCAATGGAAGAAATTACCTTCAGTGATACCTCAGGTAAGATGAGGGAATATTTCAAAAGGGACAGCTGTCAGATGTCTGAGGTCCAAAAAAGATACAATGAACTACTTCATGTAGACACTCCTAATCCCTCAGCTGTTCCTCCAGTCTTACCTGCCTTCTTAGATGTTTTTGCATCTTCCAGTAAAGCCCCTGACTCCCATCCCCCTGCACCTAAGAAACCACACAGATTCTACAAGGTGCTTGAGGATCTTGTTCAAAGCACCTTCTGCTGACCTTTCTGTCATCATTGTAGCTTCTGATATAGCCTCTAGGTTGCTTCCTTCCACCACCCTGCTTCCCTCTGACAAAGAGGGCAGACATATGGAGAGGCTGGGCAAAAAGGTATACACTTCTGCCACCCTCACCATTAGGGCAATTATCAGATACACATAGGTAGGTACTAGGCTATCTGCCCGAGGGCATTTATAAGCCTTGCCAGAGTGTGTCGACCTTCGCTGCCCCATTGATTAATTAACTGAGTCTCTGTCAAGCAGAGCCAATGAAGTGATCCCAGGGGTGTACTTTCTGTTACCCATCCACTCATCAAGGCTTCTCTTGAAGAGTGTTAGTGAGGGGCTCTGCCTAATGTAGTTAGGAATTTTGTTCCAAAGCATGAGGAGTCTCTATGACAGGAATCTATCCCTCCAGCATGTTCTATTTATTGCTGTGGCGAGGTTTAGCTCACTAGAGCGTGTGGCTCGCAGTGACTTGGATTTCTTTAGGTGGAGCATGTCCATCAATTCTGACTTGGACATGGCTTTGTAAGTCAGGCAGAGATCACCTCTGAGTAAGCGATATGCCACTGAGTATAGCCAGAGTTTTTTCAGTCGGGCTGCATAGGACATATGTTTGAGGCCAGTAATCCTCTTGGTGAGGTGCTTTTGTGGTCTTTCAAGCTGTTGGAAGTGTCTTGTGAGGTACATCCCAAATGGGGCATTGTACTCTATGATGGGTCTGATGAGTGACCAGTAGAGAGGCACTATAACCTCTTTATTTCTAGATGCGAACCCCTTAGTAATTAGATGGGCCACATAGAAGGATTTCCTAACTACTTTGGCAATATGATTGTCAAAGGAGAAATTACTATCTACCTGGGTCCCCAGATTTCTTATTACCTCTTCTGTATTAAGGGGGCTGCCGCTTATGTGGTAATTTGTGGGTGTTTTGTTTTTCCCAAACGGGATGACTGTGCATTTTTTGGCATTTAGCTTGAGGCCATGACTTTGACACCAGGTGTCTGTCTCAGTAAGGCCTTTTTGGAGGATGTCCGTGTCAGCCGGAGAGTCAATTATGGCTACCAGTTTGCAGTCGTCAGCGAACTTGGTTAGCCATAGTCCTCCTGTGTTTGCCTGTACTTCTGAGAAATATATGGTGAACAGTAGGGGTCCCAGAACTGAGCCTTGCAGGACACCACTTGTGACTGGTTTAGAGTAAGACCTGGAGCCCGCTATTCTTACCATGTGAGTTCTGTCTGTAAGCCAGTTGGCAACCCATCTTGTGACATAGGGGTTTATGTTCAGGCTGGTGAGATTTTCTATAATACCTGAGTGAGGAATGGTGTCGAATGCCTTGGCAAGATCAAGGTAGGCTGTGTGAACCACCTTTCCCTCGTCTATGGCCTTGGTAACTATCTCGAAGAAGTCAGCCAGGTTTTGTAGGCATGATCTGCCCTTATCAAAGCCGAACTGGGTCGGGTTAAGTGTTTGGAGGTTCCCACTGTCTTTGTTAATGAGTTCCATGATGCGCTCCATAGCCTTGCAGACCAGGCTAGTCAGGCTTACGGGGCGATAGTTACCAGGGTCAGTTGTGGCTCCTCCTTTGTGGAGCAGAATAACCATTGCTGTGCACCATTCTATGGGCACGTAGCCTGTGGAGAGGCTGAGAGTGAACAGTGTGTTTAGGTGGGGGTTAGTTCATTCTGTAGTTCGTGCAAGATGCAGCCTGGGACACCATCTGGCCCCATTGATGCTGTGTTTTTGGCTTTTGAAAGGGCTGTTTTCACCTGTGCTTCTGTGATTTCTGGGGCACTACACTTTTCCGGTATTGTTGTAGGCCCTTTTGAAGGTGAGAGGGAGGTGAAGTTTGCACTGAATCTATCTGCCAGTATGTTGGCAATATCAGTAGGTTCAGTATATTTTGTGCTATTTTGCACTATCTCAGAGCATATCTGTGAGTTGCCACTTAGATTTTTGACATAGTTAAAGAAGGCTTTGTGGTTATCTTTCGAGTCCTTGGCTATTTTCCTTTCGAAGTTAGCCTTGGATGATTTTATGAGGGACCTTAGTTTTTTACTTATACTGATCAGGGATGTCTTTCCTTATTGGGATTTGCTTTTTTTCTGAACTAGTTTCCTCCTTTTGTTGTATAACCTGTTTATGGCAGGGGTCCAGACTGGTTTCCTTCTCTTAGGGGAGTGAGTCCTGGTTTTGCTAGGGATGGCACGATCCATGCATCCTTGTAGGTGCTCATAGAGTGCAATTGTAAAGGATTCTGCATCTTGGGCAGTGTTATCCTTTAGGGTGGGGGCTGTGAAACTTACCACCTCTGACTTAAATAAGATGAAGTTTGCTTTAGAAAAGTTTTTCACTGTGGTTTCCTTGGTTCGGGGTGGTGGTGGGGTGTGGACATCCAGGGTGATTAGTTTATGGTCTGATCTAACCAGTGACGGGTTGACCAGTATGGAGCACCTGTCGCCCATGTTGGTGATGACCAGGTCCAATATGTTGTGGCCTCTGATAGGGGAGTTTACTAGCTGATCCAGGGCATTTGAGTTGATAAATTCCAGGAAGCGCTGAGCCTGGGAGTTTGTACTGAAGTAGTTTTCCCAGTTAATGGTAGGGTAATTGAAATCTCCCAAGATCAGGGTGTTCGGTAGGACCTTCATGTTTTCCAGTGTCTCCAGAAAGGCGGAGTGGAGGTCCTGGGTCATGGAAGGTGATCTGTAGCAGACCACAATTTGCATTGCAGATTTGCCCGATGTTAGTTGCACATGGATGATCTCAGAGGTATCATGCTGTGCCACTAACCTGGAGGTGTGGGTATCCTTGATGAATATGTATACACCCCCTCCTTTTGTGTTTCGGTCCATGTTCTGTGGCTGAAATGAATGGTATGAGTTGTAGCCCAGTAGTGCTGGAGTGCCCTCTGAAGCCTTGAACCAGGTTTCAGTTACTGCACAGATGTCGACGTTCTCCATACTTAGGAGTGCTTCGAGCGCATGCATTTTGAGATTTAAACTCCTGGCATTGAGTAGCATAACCCTCAGTTTTTTACTTGTGCTGTTTACGGAGGTGTGTTTGAATTTTGAGCCTTGCCTAAAAAAGGCACTATGGGGGCAGCAAGAGCCTTGGCCAGTATTCAAAAGCCAAGGGGTGACAGGTGCAAGCCTCCTCTTGCAAAGCAAAGTGGCTTGTCGAGTATGTCATCCCAGGCTGACAGATACTGGATCCCCTTTGAATGAACCAGAAACTTAGCCAATTGTTGAAATTGATCATTTTTTTCTTTATACTGAGGTATCATTCTTGGTGAGGGCAGGATGCTACTCAGGGTCAGGGTCATACCCGCCTGGGCTACATGATCAGCGAGCTCTTCCATGTCTCTTTTCATGTAGTCCAGGGAGGTACGGCTCAGGTCGTTCACACCAACATGAACAATGACAGAGTCTTATTTATACTTGTTCTGGGGTGTCCTGAGTGCTTGTATTATGTGGCGGATTCTGGCTCCCGACAGGCAGCTAACAGTAACCTTCTCCTTGTCCAGCCTAGTGAGTGGGGCATCTGTGTGCCTGACTATTGAGTCACCTACTACTAGTGTGTTAGGTATGTTATTTTGCCTTAAGGGCTGTGATTGTGCGGTACATTGATTTTGTGTTTTAAGTGTTGTCTGGTTTGTGACGGGAGGTGCAGGTTTTGTGGGTGTCTGCTTTGGAGCTCTCTGATGCTTTTGCAGGTTTTTATTTAGAGCCACCGAGTATGATTTAGTGTATTTATGTGTATTTTTGCCAGTGCTGGTTTAGTAGGTCTATGTGAGGCTGGAGGTGTGGTGCAAGTGTTAACCTTCTCCTCATGACTGTCTGTTCCAGTCTTGGGTGGAGATACCTTAGCTTCCAGTTTGGCTGTATAATTGCATCTCTCACATATGTTAGTGTTTTGTGGTAGGAGGAGAGGGCTGTCTGTGTACATGAGGCAGTTGTAACATTGCCTCAGGATACCCAGATTCACCAGCTGGACTGGAGAGTACACCTGAAGTTGCCCTTTGGTCATGCCTGAATAGTAGGGTGAGCTGCTTAGTAGCTTGGTTGGTGAGGGTGGATAAAGAGCCTTGCCCTGCTGGGCAGTCAAGTGTCGGGGTATATTAGTGCTTGCTATTAGGTCTCAGCAAGTGCTGGACTGTGGGATGCTTTTTGAGTGCTTAGGTTGAGAGTTAAACTAGTTTCAAGTGAAAAACTGAAGGAGACTTAGTGGAGCCATGAATAATTTAACTCTAGCTAACCGGTGCTCCTGGCACACAAAACAATGCAACACATTTTTTAAACTACTAACTTCTGGGCTGGAACCACTCCTTCAGGGACAGATGGCTACTCAAAGTTCCCTTCTCTCACAGGTGAACAGAGAAACTTCCCTCTATCCAAGTAAGGTATGGGCATCTCAGAAACTTGTAACACAGCCCTGAATTCAGCACTAGCCTGAAAACTGGACTATACTAGCTTAGAAAGGCGGGAAACAAGAAATGTATTTATTTATTTTTTTGAAAAGATAAGGCAAAAACAGTAAAAAGGACACTTAAAACAGCTTTAAACGACTACAAGTGATCAGAAAAGGCTATCACACTTTAGTGTGTAGCCTACAACAGTTATACAATTTATTTAAACAAAAACAACTTTTTAAAAGTGCAGGCAGTCAAATAAGAACAATATGTGAAAATAACAAGCTTTTAAATCACAATAAGTGCTGAAAAATCAGCGTTTATGCAGAAAACAGTTAAGTACATCAAGAAAATACAGAAAACTGATAATCACTCCAAAGTCTCTCTTTTAAGCTAGAAGGCTTATATCAGTTTAAGGCTTTCTAGTGCTTTCCAATAGGTTAGTTACAGGAAAGATGGGAAACAAGCGCAGATGTGGTCTTTTAAACCAGAAAGTTGAAAGAGATGGACAACTTCCCGAATGGTCAATAAACTACAATTCCTGGTCCAAGAACCACTCCTCCTGTGGTAGACAGGCTACCTAGTACCTACCACTCCTACTGATAAGCCAGAAGGCTGCACTCCAACAGAAGGGCTTGGGGGGGCTCAGAAGCTTAAAAACAGTCCTGGATACAGCAAACCTGTACCTGGACTAGACTAGTTACGAGAAAGGTGGGGATGAAGCACAAACACGGGCTTTAAAACCAGAAAGTTGAGAGAGATTGAAAAAAAAAATGCCCAAACGGCCAAAAATCTACAATTTCTGGGCCAGAACCACTCCTCTTGTGGTAGATAGGCTACCTAGTGCTTACCACTCCCACTGATAAGCTAGAAGGCTTCCCTCCAACACAGAAAGGCTTGCGGGGCTCAGAAGCTTACCAACAGTCCTGGATACAGCAACTCTGTATCTGGATTAGGCTAGTAACAGGAAAGGTGGGAAACAAGTGCAAGTGTGGCTTTTCAACCACAAAGTTGAAAGAGATGGGAAAAACTGCCCAAACTGCCAGTAGCTACAATTTCTGGGCCAGGAACCACTCCTCTTGTGGTAGATAGGCTACCTAATGCTTACCACTCCCACTGATAAGCTAGGTTTCCCTCGAACACAGAAAGACTTGGGGGGGCTCAGAAGCTTAAAAGAGTCCTCGATACAGCAAATCTGTATCTGGACTAGACTAGTTACAGAAAAAGATGGGGAACAAGCGCAAATGTAGGCTTTTAAGCCAGCAAGTTGAAAGAGATGGAAAACTGCCTAAACGGCCAATAAACTACAATTTATGGGCCAAAACCCACTCTTCACATGGTTGATAGGCTAACTGATGCTTACCACTCCCACTCATAAGCTAGAAGGCTTCCCTCCAACACAGAAAGGCTTGGGGGGCTCAGGAGCTTTCAAACAGACCTGGATACAGCAAGTCTGTATCTGGACTAGATAAGTTACAGGAAAGGCAGGAAATAAGCTGGGAATTTTTTTTTAACAGAAAAGCAGCTAAAACAGCAGTAAATACAATTCAAATGCAGTGTAGGCTAGCGCACGTATATAAAATATTACGGCAAATACAGTTTAATTAAATGCAATTAAATTAACCAATGACTAAAAAACAAGTGCAGAAGGCATTACATTAGAAGGCTATTAACAAGCAGTAAGATGTGCGAACAACTGAACAGATAGCCCACAGAACAGCAACTAAGACCATTATAGTAAGAGCAGCTGAATATTTTTTTTTTTTTTTGAGAGAGGGAACACAGCAGGATTAAGAGGCTACAGGGATTGTCCTTCTCAAATGCTCTCTTTGTACACAGTAGGAGTGCCTATGATCTCACTGCACTCAGTTGACTGAGCAAGTGAGACAGGCAGAGAAGGAGTATCCAAATACAAACTTACAAGAGGGGCGGGCAGTTTCAAAGCCACCAAGACTAACACCAAAATAAGAACAGGAAGGGTGGGTGGGAAAAACAGTGGGGAGACAAGAGACAGAAACAGAAACAATACAGCACCACTATAAATAATAGGCAAGTGTATAAAGTGGCAAAATATGTACTTATCAGTTTGAAATAGATTCCAGCTCTGCACAGCAAGTCTATCAGCTTTCCAACAGTTCACCAAAATGCAATCTGTATTGGAATTACAATGAAATACACCTCAGGTGATGACTAACAGCTAGGATGTGGGCTGGCTCAACAACCCCTCCCTGAAACTAGCCTGAGCTACCCTGAGAAAAAACACAGTGGAGACACAAGAGACAGAAACAGAAACAATACAGCACCACTATAAATAATAGGCAAGTGTATAAAGTGGCAAAATATGTACTTATCAGTTTGAAATAGATTCCAGCTCTGCACAGCAAGTCTATCAGCTTTCCAACAGTTCACCAAAATGCAATCTGTATTGGAATTACAATGAAATACACCACAGGTGATGACTAACAGCTAGGATGTGGGCTGGCTCAACAACCCCACCCTGAAACTAGCCTGAGCTACCCTGATAAAAAACACAGTGGAGACACAAGACAGAGAAACAGAAACAATACAGCACCACTATAAATAATAGGCAAGTGTATAAAGTGGCAAAATATGTACTTATCAGTTTGAAATAGATTCCAGCTCTGCACAGCAAGTCTATCAGCTTTCCAACAGTTCACCAAAATGCAATCTGTATTGGAATTACAATGAAATACACCTCAGGTGATGACTAACAGCTAGGATGTGGGCTGGCTCAACAACCCCTCCCTGAAACTAGCCTGAGCTACCCTGAGAAAAAACACAGTGGAGACACAAGAGACAGAAACAGAAACAATACAGCACCACTATAAATAATAGGCAAGTGTATAAAGTGGCAAAATATGTACTTATCAGTTTGAAATAGATTCCAGCTCTGCACAGCAAGTCTATCAGCTTTCCAACAGTTCACCAAAATGCAATCTGTATTGGAATTACAATGAAATACACCTCAGGTGATGACTAACAGCTAGGATGTGGGCTGGCTCAACAACCCCTCCCTGAAACTAGCCTGAGCTACCCTGAGAAAAAACACAGTGGAGACACAAGAGACAGAAACAGAAACAATACAGCACCACTATAAATAATAGGCAAGTGTATAAAGTGGCAAAATATGTACTTATCAGTTTGAAATAGATTCCAGCTCTGCACAGCAAGTCTATCAGCTTTCCAACAGTTCACCAAAATGCAATCTGTATTGGAATTACAATGAAATACACCTCAGGTGATGACTAACAGCTAGGATGTGGGCTGGCTCAACAACCCCTCCCTGAAACTAGCCTGAGCTACCCTGAGAAAAAAACACAGTGGAGACACAAGAGACAGAAACAGAAACAATACAGCACCACTATAAATAATAGGCAAGTGTATAAAGTGGCAAAATATGTACTTATCAGTTTGAAATAGATTCCAGCTCTGCACAGCAAGTCTATCAGCTTTCCAACAGTTCACCAAAATGCAATCTGTATTGGAATTACAATGAAATACACCTCAGGTGATGACTAACAGCTAGGATGTGGGCTGGCTCAACAACCCCCTCCCTGAAACTAGCCTGAGCTACCCTGAGAAAAAACACAGTGGAGACACAAGAGACAGAAACAGAAACAATACAGCACCACTATAAATAATAGGCAAGTGTATAAAGTGGCAAAATATGTACTTATCAGTTTGAAATAGATTCCAGCTCTGCACAGCAAGTCTATCAGCTTTCCAACAGTTCACCAAAATGCAATCTGTATTGGAATTACAATGAAATACACCTCAGGCGATGATTAACAGCTAGGATGTGGGCTGGCTCAACAACCCCTCCCTGAAACTAGCCTGAGCTACCCTGAGAAAAAACACAGTGGAGACACAAGAGACAGAAACAGAAACAATACAGCACCACTATAAATAATAGGCAAGTGTATAAAGTGGCAAAATATGTACTTATCAGTTTGAAATAGATTCCAGCTCTGCACAGCAAGTCTATCAGCTTTCCAACAGTTCACCAAAATGCAATCTGTATTGGAATTACAATGAAATACACCTCAGGTGATGACTAACAGCTAGGATGTGGGCTGGCTCAACAACCCCCTCCCTGAAACTAGCCTGAGCTACCCTGAGAAAAAACACAGTGGAGACACAAGAGACAGAAACAGAAACAATACAGCACCACTATAAATAATAGGCAAGTGTATAAAGTGGCAAAATATGTACTTATCAGTTTGAAATAGATTCCAGCTCTGCACAGCAAGTCTATCAGCTTTCCAACAGTTCACCAAAATGCAATCTGTATTGGAATTACAATGAAATACACCTCAGGTGATGACTAACAGCTAGGATGTGGGCTGGCTCAACAACCCCTCCCTGAAACTAGCCTGAGCTACCCTGAGAAAAAAACACAGTGGAGACACAAGAGACAGAAACAGAAACAATACAGCACCACTATAAATAATAGGCAAGTGTATAAAGTGGCAAAATATGTACTTATCAGTTTGAAATAGATTCCAGCTCTGCACAGCAAGTCTATCAGCTTTCCAACAGTTCACCAAAATGCAATCTGTATTGGAATTACAATGAAATACACCTCAGGCGATGACTAACAGCTAGGATGTGGGCTGGCTCAACAACCCCTCCCTGAAACTAGCCTGAGCTACCCTGAGAAAAAACACAGTGGAGACACAAGAGACAGAAACAGAAACAATACAGCACCACTATAAATAATAGGCAAGTGTATAAAGTGGCAAAATATGTACTTATCAGTTTGAAATAGATTCCAGCTCTGCACAGCAAGTCTATCAGCTTTCCAACAGTTCACCAAAATGCAATCTGTATTGGAATTACAATGAAATACACCTCAGGTGATGACTAACAGCTAGGATGTGGGCTGGCTCAACAACCCCCTCCCTGAAACTAGCCTGAGCTACCCTGAGAAAAAAACACAGTGGAGACACAAGAGACAGAAACAGAAACAATACAGCACCACTATAAATAATAGGCAAGTGTATAAAGTGGCAAAATATGTACTTATCAGTTTGAAATAGATTCCAGCTCTGCACAGCAAGTCTATCAGCTTTCCAACAGTTCACCAAAATGCAATCTGTATTGGAATTACAATGAAATACACCTCAGGTGATGACTAACAGCTAGGATGTGGGCTGGCTCAACAACCCCTCCCTGAAACTAGCCTGAGCTACCCTGAGAAAAAACACAGTGGAGACACAAGAGACAGAAACAGAAACAATACAGCACCACTATAAATAATAGGCAAGTGTATAAAGTGGCAAAATATGTACTTATCAGTTTGAAATAGATTCCAGCTCTGCACAGCAAGTCTATCAGCTTTCCAACAGTTCACCAAAATGCAATCTGTATTGGAATTACAATGAAATACACCTCAGGTGATGACTAACAGCTAGGATGTGGGCTGGCTCAACAACCCCTCCCTGAAACTAGCCTGAGCTACCCTGAGAAAAAACACAGTGGAGACACAAGAGACAGAAACAGAAACAATACAGCACCACTATAAATAATAGGCAAGTGTATAAAGTGGCAAAATATGTACTTATCAGTTTGAAATAGATTCCAGCTCTGCACAGCAAGTCTATCAGCTTTCCAACAGTTCACCAAAATGCAATCTGTATTGGAATTACAATGAAATACACCTCAGGTGATGACTAACAGCTAGGATGTGGGCTGGCTCAACAACCCCTCCCTGAAACTAGCCTGAGCTACCCTGAGAAAAAACACAGTGGAGACACAAGAGACAGAAACAGAAACAATACAGCACCACTATAAATAATAGGCAAGTGTATAAAGTGGCAAAATATGTACTTATCAGTTTGAAATAGATTCCAGCTCTGCACAGCAAGTCTATCAGCTTTCCAACAGTTCACCAAAATGCAATCTGTATTGGAATTACAATGAAATACACCTCAGGTGATGACTAACAGCTAGGATGTGGGCTGGCTCAACAACCCCCTCCCTGAAACTAGCCTGAGCTACCCTGAGAAAAAACACAGTGGAGACACAAGAGACAGAAACAGAAACAATACAGCACCACTATAAATAATAGGCAAGTGTATAAAGTGGCAAAATATGTACTTATCAGTTTGAAATAGATTCCAGCTCTGCACAGCAAGTCTATCAGCTTTCCAACAGTTCACCAAAATGCAATCTGTATTGGAATTACAATGAAATACACCTCAGGTGATGACTAACAGCTAGGATGTGGGCTGGCTCAACAACCCCCTCCCTGAAACTAGCCTGAGCTACCCTGAGAAAAAACACAGTGGAGACACAAGAGACAGAAACAGAAACAATACAGCACCACTATAAATAATAGGCAAGTGTATAAAGTGGCAAAATATGTACTTATCAGTTTGAAATAGATTCCAGCTCTGCACAGCAAGTCTATCAGCTTTCCAACAGTTCACCAAAATGCAATCTGTATTGGAATTACAATGAAATACACCTCAGGTGATGACTAACAGCTAGGATGTGGGCTGGCTCAACAACCCCTCCCTGAAACTAGCCTGAGCTACCCTGAGAAAAAACACAGTGGAGACACAAGAGACAGAAACAGAAACAATACAGCACCACTATAAATAATAGGCAAGTGTATAAAGTGGCAAAATATGTACTTATCAGTTTGAAATAGATTCCAGCTCTGCACAGCAAGTCTATCAGCTTTCCAACAGTTCACCAAAATGCAATCTGTATTGGAATTACAATGAAATACACCTCAGGTGATGACTAACAGCTAGGATGTGGGCTGGCTCAACAACCCCCTCCCTGAAACTAGCCTGAGCTACCCTGAGAAAAAACACAGTGGAGACACAAGAGACAGAAACAGAAACAATACAGCACCACTATAAATAATAGGCAAGTGTATAAAGTGGCAAAATATGTACTTATCAGTTTGAAATAGATTCCAGCTCTGCACAGCAAGTCTATCAGCTTTCCAACAGTTCACCAAAATGCAATCTGTATTGGAATTACAATGAAATACACCTCAGGTGATGACTAACAGCTAGGATGTGGGCTGGCTCAACAACCCCTCCCTGAAACTAGCCTGAGCTACCCTGAGAAAAAACACAGTGGAGACACAAGAGACAGAAACAGAAACAATACAGCACCACTATAAATAATAGGCAAGTGTATAAAGTGGCAAAATATGTACTTATCAGTTTGAAATAGATTCCAGCTCTGCACAGCAAGTCTATCAGCTTTCCAACAGTTCACCAAAATGCAATCTGTATTGGAATTACAATGAAATACACCTCAGGTGATGACTAACAGCTAGGATGTGGGCTGGCTCAACAACCCCTCCCTGAAACTAGCCTGAGCTACCCTGAGAAAAAACACAGTGGAGACACAAGAGACAGAAACAGAAACAATACAGCACCACTATAAATAATAGGCAAGTGTATAAAGTGGCAAAATATGTACTTATCAGTTTGAAATAGATTCCAGCTCTGCACAGCAAGTCTATCAGCTTTCCAACAGTTCACCAAAATGCAATCTGTATTGGAATTACAATGAAATACACCTCAGGTGATGACTAACAGCTAGGATGTGGGCTGGCTCAACAACCCCCTCCCTGAAACTAGCCTGAGCTACCCTGAGAAAAAACACAGTGGAGACACAAGAGACAGAAACAGAAACAATACAGCACCACTATAAATAATAGGCAAGTGTATAAAGTGGCAAAATATGTACTTATCAGTTTGAAATAGATTCCAGCTCTGCACAGCAAGTCTATCAGCTTTCCAACAGTTCACCAAAATGCAATCTGTATTGGAATTACAATGAAATACACCTCAGGTGATGACTAACAGCTAGGATGTGGGCTGGCTCAACAACCCCTCCCTGAAACTAGCCTGAGCTACCCTGAGAAAAAACACAGTGGAGACACAAGAGACAGAAACAGAAACAATACAGCACCACTATAAATAATAGGCAAGTGTATAAAGTGGCAAAATATGTACTTATCAGTTTGAAATAGATTCCAGCTCTGCACAGCAAGTCTATCAGCTTTCCAACAGTTCACCAAAATGCAATCTGTATTGGAATTACAATGAAATACACCTCAGGTGATGACTAACAGCTAGGATGTGGGCTGGCTCAACAACCCCTCCCTGAAACTAGCCTGAGCTACCCTGAGAAAAAACACAGTGGAGACACAAGAGACAGAAACAGAAACAATACAGCACCACTATAAATAATAGGCAAGTGTATAAAGTGGCAAAATATGTACTTATCAGTTTGAAATAGATTCCAGCTCTGCACAGCAAGTCTATCAGCTTTCCAACAGTTCACCAAAATGCAATCTGTATTGGAATTACAATGAAATACACCTCAGGTGATGACTAACAGCTAGGATGTGGGCTGGCTCAACAACCCCTCCCTGAAACTAGCCTGAGCTACCCTGAGAAAAAACACAGTGGAGACACAAGAGACAGAAACAGAAACAATACAGCACCACTATAAATAATAGGCAAGTGTATAAAGTGGCAAAATATGTACTTATCAGTTTGAAATAGATTCCAGCTCTGCACAGCAAGTCTATCAGCTTTCCAACAGTTCACCAAAATGCAATCTGTATTGGAATTACAATGAAATACACCTCAGGTGATGACTAACAGCTAGGATGTGGGCTGGCTCAACAACCCCCTCCCTGAAACTAGCCTGAGCTACCCTGAGAAAAAACACAGTGGAGACACAAGAGACAGAAACAGAAACAATACAGCACCACTATAAATAATAGGCAAGTGTATAAAGTGGCAAAATATGTACTTATCAGTTTGAAATAGATTCCAGCTCTGCACAGCAAGTCTATCAGCTTTCCAACAGTTCACCAAAATGCAATCTGTATTGGAATTACAATGAAATACACCTCAGGTGATGACTAACAGCTAGGATGTGGGCTGGCTCAACAACCCCTCCCTGAAACTAGCCTGAGCTACCCTGAGAAAAAACACAGTGGAGACACAAGAGACAGAAACAGAAACAATACAGCACCACTATAAATAATAGGCAAGTGTATAAAGTGGCAAAATATGTACTTATCAGTTTGAAATAGATTCCAGCTCTGCACAGCAAGTCTATCAGCTTTCCAACAGTTCACCAAAATGCAATCTGTATTGGAATTACAATGAAATACACCTCAGGTGATGACTAACAGCTAGGATGTGGGCTGGCTCAACAACCCCCTCCCTGAAACTAGCCTGAGCTACCCTGAGAAAAAACACAGTGGAGACACAAGAGACAGAAACAGAAACAATACAGCACCACTATAAATAATAGGCAAGTGTATAAAGTGGCAAAATATGTACTTATCAGTTTGAAATAGATTCCAGCTCTGCACAGCAAGTCTATCAGCTTTCCAACAGTTCACCAAAATGCAATCTGTATTGGAATTACAATGAAATACACCTCAGGTGATGACTAACAGCTAGGATGTGGGCTGGCTCAACAACCCCTCCCTGAAACTAGCCTGAGCTACCCTGAGAAAAAACACAGTGGAGACACAAGAGACAGAAACAGAAACAATACAGCACCACTATAAATAATAGGCAAGTGTATAAAGTGGCAAAATATGTACTTATCAGTTTGAAATAGATTCCAGCTCTGCACAGCAAGTCTATCAGCTTTCCAACAGTTCACCAAAATGCAATCTGTATTGGAATTACAATGAAATACACCGCAGGTGATGACTAACAGCTAGGATGTGGGCTGGCTCAACAACCCCCACCTTGAAGCTAGCCTGAGCTACCCTGAGAAAAAACACAGTGGAGACACAAGAGACAGAAACAGAAACAATACAGCACCACTATAAATAATAGGCAAGTGTATAAAGTGGCAAAATATGTACTTATCAGTTTGAAATAGATTCCAGCTCTGCACAGCAAGTCTATCAGCTTTCCAACAGTTCACCAAAATGCAATCTGTATTGGAATTACAATGAAATACACCTCAGGTGATGACTAACAGCTAGGATGTGGGCTGGCTCAACAACCCCTCCCTGAAACTAGCCTGAGCTACCCTGAGAAAAAACACAGTGGAGACACAAGAGACAGAAACAGAAACAATACAGCACCACTATAAATAATAGGCAAGTGTATAAAGTGGCAAAATATGTACTTATCAGTTTGAAATAGATTCCAGCTCTGCACAGCAAGTCTATCAGCTTTCCAACAGTTCACCAAAATGCAATCTGTATTGGAATTACAATGAAATACACCTCAGGTGATGACTAACAGCTAGGATGTGGGCTGGCTCAACAACCCCTCCCTGAAACTAGCCTGAGCTACCCTGAGAAAAAACACAGTGGAGACACAAGAGACAGAAACAGAAACAATACAGCACCACTATAAATAATAGGCAAGTGTATAAAGTGGCAAAATATGTACTTATCAGTTTGAAATAGATTCCAGCTCTGCACAGCAAGTCTATCAGCTTTCCAACAGTTCACCAAAATGCAATCTGTATTGGAATTACAATGAAATACACCTCAGGTGATGACTAACAGCTAGGATGTGGGCTGGCTCAACAACCCCTCCCTGAAACTAGCCTGAGCTACCCTGAGAAAAAACACAGTGGAGACACAAGAGACAGAAACAGAAACAATACAGCACCACTATAAATAATAGGCAAGTGTATAAAGTGGCAAAATATGTACTTATCAGTTTGAAATAGATTCCAGCTCTGCACAGCAAGTCTATCAGCTTTCCAACAGTTCACCAAAATGCAATCTGTATTGGAATTACAATGAAATACACCTCAGGTGATGACTAACAGCTAGGATGTGGGCTGGCTCAACAACCCCTCCCTGAAACTAGCCTGAGCTACCCTGAGAAAAAACACAGTGGAGACACAAGAGACAGAAACAGAAACAATACAGCACCACTATAAATAATAGGCAAGTGTATAAAGTGGCAAAATATGTACTTATCAGTTTGAAATAGATTCCAGCTCTGCACAGCAAGTCTATCAGCTTTCCAACAGTTCACCAAAATGCAATCTGTATTGGAATTACAATGAAATACACCTCAGGTGATGACTAACAGCTAGGATGTGGGCTGGCTCAACAACCCCTCCCTGAAACTAGCCTGAGCTACCCTGAGAAAAAACACAGTGGAGACACAAGAGACAGAAACAGAAACAATACAGCACCACTATAAATAATAGGCAAGTGTATAAAGTGGCAAAATATGTACTTATCAGTTTGAAATAGATTCCAGCTCTGCACAGCAAGTCTATCAGCTTTCCAACAGTTCACCAAAATGCAATCTGTATTGGAATTACAATGAAATACACCTCAGGTGATGACTAACAGCTAGGATGTGGGCTGGCTCAACAACCCCTCCCTGAAACTAGCCTGAGCTACCCTGAGAAAAAACACAGTGGAGACACAAGAGACAGAAACAGAAACAATACAGCACCACTATAAATAATAGGCAAGTGTATAAAGTGGCAAAATATGTACTTATCAGTTTGAAATAGATTCCAGCTCTGCACAGCAAGTCTATCAGCTTTCCAACAGTTCACCAAAATGCAATCTGTATTGGAATTACAATGAAATACACCTCAGGTGATGACTAACAGCTAGGATGTGGGCTGGCTCAACAACCCCTCCCTGAAACTAGCCTGAGCTACCCTGAGAAAAAACACAGTGGAGACACAAGAGACAGAAACAGAAACAATACAGCACCACTATAAATAATAGGCAAGTGTATAAAGTGGCAAAATATGTACTTATCAGTTTGAAATAGATTCCAGCTCTGCACAGCAAGTCTATCAGCTTTCCAACAGTTCACCAAAATGCAATCTGTATTGGAATTACAATGAAATACACCTCAGGTGATGACTAACAGCTAGGATGTGGGCTGGCTCAACAACCCTCCCTGAAACTAGCCTGAGCTACCCTGAGAAAAAACACAGTGGAGACACAAGAGACAGAAACAGAAACAATACAGCACCACTATAAATAATAGGCAAGTGTATAAAGTGGCAAAATATGTACTTATCAGTTTGAAATAGATTCCAGCTCTGCACAGCAAGTCTATCAGCTTTCCAACAGTTCACCAAAATGCAATCTGTATTGGAATTACAATGAAATACACCTCAGGTGATGACTAACAGCTAGGATGTGGGCTGGCTCAACAACCCCTCCCTGAAACTAGCCTGAGCTACCCTGAGAAAAAACACAGTGGAGACACAAGAGACAGAAACAGAAACAATACAGCACCACTATAAATAATAGGCAAGTGTATAAAGTGGCAAAATATGTACTTATCAGTTTGAAATAGATTCCAGCTCTGCACAGCAAGTCTATCAGCTTTCCAACAGTTCACCAAAATGCAATCTGTATTGGAATTACAATGAAATACACCTCAGGTGATGACTAACAGCTAGGATGTGGGCTGGCTCAACAACCCCTTCCCTGAAACTAGCCTGAGCTACCCTGAGAAAAAACACAGTGGAGACACAAGAGACAGAAACAGAAACAATACAGCACCACTATAAATAATAGGCAAGTGTATAAAGTGGCAAAATATGTACTTATCAGTTTGAAATAGATTCCAGCTCTGCACAGCAAGTCTATCAGCTTTCCAACAGTTCACCAAAATGCAATCTGTATTGGAATTACAATGAAATACACCTCAGGTGATGACTAACAGCTAGGATGTGGGCTGGCTCAACAACCCCTCCCTGAAACTAGCCTGAGCTACCCTGAGAAAAAACACAGTGGAGACACAAGAGACAGAAACAGAAACAATACAGCACCACTATAAATAATAGGCAAGTGTATAAAGTGGCAAAATATGTACTTATCAGTTTGAAATAGATTCCAGCTCTGCACAGCAAGTCTATCAGCTTTCCAACAGTTCACCAAAATGCAATCTGTATTGGAATTACAATGAAATACACCTCAGGTGATGACTAACAGCTAGGATGTGGGCTGGCTCAACAACCCCTCCCTGAAACTAGCCTGAGCTACCCTGAGAAAAAACACAGTGGAGACACAAGAGACAGAAACAGAAACAATACAGCACCACTATAAATAATAGGCAAGTGTATAAAGTGGCAAAATATGTACTTATCAGTTTGAAATAGATTCCAGCTCTGCACAGCAAGTCTATCAGCTTTCCAACAGTTCACCAAAATGCAATCTGTATTGGAATTACAATGAAATACACCTCAGGTGATGACTAACAGCTAGGATGTGGGCTGGCTCAACAACCCCTCCCTGAAACTAGCCTGAGCTACCCTGAGAAAAAACACAGTGGAGACACAAGAGACAGAAACAGAAACAATACAGCACCACTATAAATAATAGGCAAGTGTATAAAGTGGCAAAATATGTACTTATCAGTTTGAAATAGATTCCAGCTCTGCACAGCAAGTCTATCAGCTTTCCAACAGTTCACCAAAATGCAATCTGTATTGGAATTACAATGAAATACACCTCAGGTGATGACTAACAGCTAGGATGTGGGCTGGCTCAACAACCCCTCCCTGAAACTAGCCTGAGCTACCCTGAGAAAAAACACAGTGGAGACACAAGAGACAGAAACAGAAACAATACAGCACCACTATAAATAATAGGCAAGTGTATAAAGTGGCAAAATATGTACTTATCAGTTTGAAATAGATTCCAGCTCTGCACAGCAAGTCTATCAGCTTTCCAACAGTTCACCAAAATGCAATCTGTATTGGAATTACAATGAAATACACCTCAGGTGATGACTAACAGCTAGGATGTGGGCTGGCTCAACAACCCACTCCCAGAAACTAGCCTGAGCTACCCTGAGAAAAAACACAGTGGAGACACAAGAGACAGAAACAGAAACAATACAGCACCACTATAAATAATAGGCAAGTGTATAAAGTGGCAAAATATGTACTTATCAGTTTGAAATAGATTCCAGCTCTGCACAGCAAGTCTATCAGCTTTCCAACAGTTCACCAAAATGCAATCTGTATTGGAATTACAATGAAATACACCACAGGTGATGACTAACAGCTAGGATGTGGGCTGGCTCAACAACCCCACCCTGAAACTAGCCTGAGCTACCCTGATAAAAAACACAGTGGAGACACAAGACAGAGAAACAGAAACAATACAGCACCACTATAAATAATAGGCAAGTGTATAAAGTGGCAAAATATGTACTTATCAGTTTGAAATAGATTCCAGCTCTGCACAGCAAGTCTATCAGCTTTCCAACAGTTCACCAAAATGCAATCTGTATTGGAATTACAATGAAATACACCTCAGGTGATGACTAACAGCTAGGATGTGGGCTGGCTCAACAACCCCTCCCTGAAACTAGCCTGAGCTACCCTGAGAAAAAACACAGTGGAGACACAAGAGACAGAAACAGAAACAATACAGCACCACTATAAATAATAGGCAAGTGTATAAAGTGGCAAAATATGTACTTATCAGTTTGAAATAGATTCCAGCTCTGCACAGCAAGTCTATCAGCTTTCCAACAGTTCACCAAAATGCAATCTGTATTGGAATTACAATGAAATACACCTCAGGTGATGACTAACAGCTAGGATGTGGGCTGGCTCAACAACCCCTCCCTGAAACTAGCCTGAGCTACCCTGAGAAAAAACACAGTGGAGACACAAGAGACAGAAACAGAAACAATACAGCACCACTATAAATAATAGGCAAGTGTATAAAGTGGCAAAATATGTACTTATCAGTTTGAAATAGATTCCAGCTCTGCACAGCAAGTCTATCAGCTTTCCAACAGTTCACCAAAATGCAATCTGTATTGGAATTACAATGAAATACACCTCAGGTGATGACTAACAGCTAGGATGTGGGCTGGCTCAACAACCCCTCCCTGAAACTAGCCTGAGCTACCCTGAGAAAAAACACAGTGGAGACACAAGAGACAGAAACAGAAACAATACAGCACCACTATAAATAATAGGCAAGTGTATAAAGTGGCAAAATATGTACTTATCAGTTTGAAATAGATTCCAGCTCTGCACAGCAAGTCTATCAGCTTTCCAACAGTTCACCAAAATGCAATCTGTATTGGAATTACAATGAAATACACCTCAGGTGATGACTAACAGCTAGGATGTGGGCTGGCTCAACAACCCCTCCCTGAGACTAGCCTGAGCTACCCTGAGAAAAAACACAGTGGAGACACAAGAGACAGAAACAGAAACAATACAGCACCACTATAAATAATAGGCAAGTGTATAAAGTGGCAAAATATGTACTTATCAGTTTGAAATAGATTCCAGCTCTGCACAGCAAGTCTATCAGCTTTCCAACAGTTCACCAAAATGCAATCTGTATTGGAATTACAATGAAATACACCTCAGGTGATGACTAACAGCTAGGATGTGGGCTGGCTCAACAACCCCCTCCCTGAAACTAGCCTGAGCTACCATTAAAATCTGTGTTGGTTACATTTCTAGTAATCATTTTAAATTGAGTTGCTGGCTACTGAGACTTGTCTGCATACATGAACTGGACATAAGCTGATTTAAGTGTATTTTCTGCACTTATTTAAGATTTGAGTGAGTAAATATTGTGTGTCTTGGATTCAGTAAATATTGTGTGTGTCTCTGAATCTTTGCAGTAGTTGTTAGACTGCTTTGAAATTCCTTTGTCAAGTGTTAATTAGCTTGGGGGTTTCTGCTAGCATTAAAATTTGTATTGGTTACATTTCTAGTAATTATTTTAAATCGAGTTGCTGGCTACTGAGACTTGTCTGCATACATCAACTGGACATAAGCTGATTTAAGTATATTTTCTGCACTCATTTAAGATTTGAGTGAGTGAATATTGTGTGTCTTGGATTCAGTAAATATTGTGTGTGTTTCTCTGAATCTCTGCAGTAGTTGTTAGACTGCTTTGAATTTCCTTTGTTAAGTGTTAATTAGCTTGGGGGTTTCTGCTAGCATTAAAATCTGTGTTGGTTACATTTCTAGTAATCATTTTAAATTGAGTTGCTGGCTACTGAGACTTGTCTGCATACAGCAACTGGACATAAGCTGATTTAAGTTTATTTTCTGCACTTATTTAAGATTTGAGTGAGTAAATATTGTGTGTTTTGGATTCAATAAATATTGTGTCTCTCTGAATATCTGCAGTAGTTGTTAAACTGCTTTGAAATTTTTTTGTTAAGTGTTAATTAGCTTGGGGGTTTCTGCTAGCATTAAAATTTGTGTTGGTTACATTTCTAGTAATCATTTTAAATCGAGTTGCTGGCTATTGAGACTTGTCTGCATACATCAACTGGACATAAGCTGATTTAAGTATATTTTCTGCACTTATTTAAGATCTGAGTGAGTAAATATTGTGTGTCTTGGATTCAGTAAATATTGTGTGTCTCTGAATCTCTGCAGTAGTTGTTAGACTGCTTTGAAATTTCTTTGTTAAGTGTTAATTAGCTTGGGGGTTTCTGCTAGCATTAAAATCTGTGTTGGTTACATTTCTAGTAATCATTTTAAATTGAGTTGCTGGATACTGAGACTTGTCTGCATACATCAACTGGACATAAGCTGATTTAAGTATATTTTCTGCACTTATCTGAGATCTGAGTGAGTAAATATTGTGTGTCTTGGATTCAGTAAATATTGTGTGTGTCTGAATCTCTGCAGTAGTTGTTAGACTGCTTTGAAATTCCTTTGTTAAGTGTTAATTAGCTTGGGGGTTTCTGCTAGCATTAAAATCTGTGTTGGTTACATTTCTAGTAATCATTTTAAATTGAGTTGCTGGCTACTGAGACTTGTCTGCATACATCAACTGGACATAAGCTGATTTAAGTATATTTTCTGCACTTATTTAAGATCTGAGTGAGTAAATATTGTGTGTCTTGGATTCAGTAAATATTGTGTGTGTCTCTGAATCTCTGCAGTAGTTCCCCACCCACCCTGTTTCTTGTTGTGGTGTTAATCTTGGGTGGCTTTGGAATTGCCCGCCCCTGCTGTAAATCTCTTTTTGCACACTCCTCCTGGACCCATCTCATTCGCTCACTCAACTGAGTACAGTCAGATCATATTTTGATTTTGGATACTCTCACCAGTCCCATCTCCTCTGCAGTGTACAGAGAGAGCACTTGGGAAGGGCATTCCCCTATAGTATCTTAATCTGCTCTGTTTCCTCCATCTCAAAAAAAAAAAAAATTTTTGCACTTCATCTGCCTTACTGTATTTGTGTTTCTTCCTACTTTATTACCTTATTTTGCTTTTGCCTCTTTTAACATTTTAAAGCGGAACCTGTGTGTTGAGAGACAGCCTTACAAGACTATCTGCAAATATATAGAGCTGAGTATATTTTTCTGTATTATTCTGTATTGTAGAGCTAAATTGTTGCTTAGATATCTGTTGTCTTACTGTTCTGCAAATATAGAGAGATCAGTATATATTTTTTTGGTTTTATAATTTGCACTCTGATTCCTCACATCTCTGCTGAAACTGGTTCTGTTGAAACTGGTTTCTCCACCCCCCTCTTGTTCTTGGTTGTAGTTTAAATTTGGTGGCTTTTGCAGTGCCCACCCCACTGTAGATTTGATCTAGGACACTCCCCCAGTCCCATCTCTTTATCGCATTCTATCTAATAAACCCTTTCTGCACTTGCTTTTAGTCCTTTTTAATTTAATTACATTTTTTCAAACTGTGTGTGGACTAATATTACTACATACTCAAGTGTGCCAGCTTGCACTGCACGTGAATTGTTTTTACTACTGTTTTTGCTACTTTTCTGAAAAAAAAATGTATCTGCTTTTACTGTATTTGTGTTTCTTCCTACTTTATTTTGCTTTTGCGTCATCTTAAAAGTACTCAATTGTATTTATTACTGCTTGGTGTATCTCATTCTAAGCCTTTTAGTTTAAGCACTTGGGCTTCAGAGCAGTTGTTTTACATTAAGAAGGTGTGTGGTCTGCACTGTGGTGGCAGAACAGGTAGCTTACATCCTTCTAAGTTGGGAACTGCTGATTGAGGGCTCAGTGTCTGTTATTCTAAAAGTGTATTAATTC
The DNA here is from genome assembly GCF_019279795.1 of Protopterus annectens. Taxonomy (NCBI): domain Eukaryota; kingdom Metazoa; phylum Chordata; order Ceratodontiformes; family Protopteridae; genus Protopterus; species Protopterus annectens. The sequence continues at coordinate 498,516,244 of NC_056729.1, read as the reverse complement.
TGGTTTAAGCACTTGGGCTTCAGGACAGTTATTTTACATTAAAAGGGTTCGTGGTCTGCACTCTTGTGGGAGGAGAGGCTGGACTCTGCCCTTCTGAGCTGGGAATTTCTGGTTAAAGGCTTGTAGTGCCTGCATATTTTAACTGCTTCTTACTGAAATTGGTACACCTTGTTTGCTGTAGCATAGACTAGATCCAGGCCTGTTGAATCTAGCTTTGTTTGTATAACTTGAGCACTAATCCAGGCATTCTTTAAAGTATTCAATTGTATTTATTACTGCTTGGTAGTAACTTGATTAAAGTGTAGCTATCATTCTAAGTCTTTTGGATTAAGCACTTGGGCTTCAGACCAGTTGTTTTACATTAGGAAGGTTTGTGGCCTGCACTGTGGTGGCAGGACAGGTAGCTTACATCCTTCTAAGTTGGGAACTGCTGATTGAGGGCTCGGTGTCTGTTATTCTAAAAGTGTATTAGTTCTGGTTTAAGCACTTGGGCTTCAGGCCAGTTATTTTACATTAAGAAGGTTTGTGGTCTGCACTCTTGTGGGAGGAGAGGCTGGACTCTGCCCTTCTGAGCTGGGAATTTCTGGTTAAAGGCTTATAGTGCCTGCATATTTGAACTGTTTCTTATTGAAATTGGTACACCGTGTTTGCTGTAGCATAGACTAGATCCAGGCCTGCTGAATCTAGCTTTGTTTGTATGCTTGTTGTTTGTTTGCTTGTTATTTCCCTGAAACACTAATTCCACCTAAAAAGTGGCTTTTCAGCGCTTCTGTGGATCCCTAGTGATATCTGCATTGCTTACTGTTCTTATTTCCTTGTTTCACTTGAAAGAAAGTTACTGTTTGTCTTTTTGCATTTAAGTTACCTGTAACACATTGCATTTAAGTTACCTTGCACTTGCTCACTAAAGCAATTATATAAGTTAGAACTAAAAAATTAAAAGCACTACACCCTCACAAACTCCCCTTGAGTACCTTGTTCATCATTAGCCCTTTTTTTTCAATTATAAAGGAATTCCCAATACTATTCTAGCATGTCCAAAGGTCAGTTGTCAATCTCCTCTCCAGTCCAGCTGGTGAATCTGGGAATCTTAAGGCAATGTTACAACTGCCTCATGTACACAGACAACCCTCTCCTCCTCCCAACAAATTCCAACACATGTAAGAGATGCAACCATATAGCCATACTGGAGGCTAAGCTCTCTCAACTCAGTACTGGCGAAACCAGTCAGGAGGAGAAGGAAACCACACTCACTACAATTCCAGTCTCACATAGACCTACCACGACAGCAAACCAAACACATAAACACACAAAAACATACTCGGAGGCTCTAAATAAAAATCTGCCTAAGCAGCAGAGACCTCCAAAGCAGACACCCAAGCAACCGCTACCCCAAAACAAAACATGTGCAACACATAGCTCACAAAGCCAGTGTGCCAAACAGACACAGCCCTTAAGGCTAAACAACACACCTGATACACTTGTAATAGGTGACTCTATCATCAGGCACACTGACGTCCCACTCACCAGGCTGAACAAGGAGAAGGTCATGGTGAGCTGCCTGTCGGGCGCTAGGATCCGCCACATAACACAAGCACTCAGGTCACTCCAAGGCAAGTACAAATATGACTCAGTCATTGTCCATGCTGGTGTGAATGACCTGAGATGTACCTCCCTGGACTACATGAAAAGAGACATAGAGGAGCTCTCTGAGCATGTAGCCCAGGCCGGTATGACCCTGACCTTGAGTAGCATCTTACTCTCACCAAGAATGATGCCACAATATGAAGACAAGATGATCGATTTCAACAATTGGCTTAAGTATTGGTGTCATTCAAAGGGGATCCAATGCCTGTCAGCCTGGGATGACATGCTCGACAAGCCATGATGCTTCACTAGGGACGGCTTGCACCTGTCACCCCTGGGCTTTTGGATATTGGCAAAGGCTCTTGCTACCCCCTTAGTGCCTTTTTTAGGCAAGGCTCAAAAGACAAACCCACCTCCATAGGTATCACAAGGGATAAGAAATTATGAGTAATGCTACTCAATGCCAGAAGTCAAAACCTCAAGATGCACGCACTCGAAACTCTCCTTAGCATGGAGAACATCGGTATCTGTGCAGTAACAGAAACCTGGTTCAAGGCTCCCGAGAGCACCCCAGCACTACCAGGTTATACCTCATACCATGCTTTTTGGCCCCAAAACTTGGACCGAATCACAAAAGGAGGGGGAGTATCAATATTCATCAAAGATACCCACACCTCCAGGTTGGTGGCACAGCACGAAGCATCAGAGACTATCCATGTGCATCTAACAGTGGGTAAAACTGCCTTCCAGTTTATAGCCTGCTACAGACCACCCTCCCAAACCCAGGAATCCCACTCAGCCTTCCTGAGAACACTGGAAAATATGAAGGTCTCTTCAAACACCATTATATTGGGTGACTTCAACTACCCAAACATAGACTGGGAGCATTACTCTTGCTCCAACACCCGAGCCCAAAGGTTCCTAGAATTTATAAACTCAAATGCTATGGAACAACTTGTTACCACTCCCACAAGAGGAAAAAACATACTGGACCTGATCATCACCAACATGGGGACTCTATGCTCCAGACCAGAAGTGTATCCCTCATTGGTAAGATCAGACCATAAACTAATCTCACTGGATATTCACATCCCGACTCCACCCCCTGCCCTAAAAACCACAGTGAAAAACTTCTCTAAAGCAAATTTCACACTCCTCAAAACCCAGGTGGAATCTTTCAAAGCCCTCGAGCCTGTGGAAAATACGGCCCAGACTGCAGAATCCTTTATAAACGCATTCTATGAACACCTTCAGGAATGCATGGATCATGCAATCCCAAATAAAACCAAGACCCAATCCTCCAAAGGCAGACTTCCTTTCTGGTGGACCCCAGCCATGAACAAACTATACAATAGGAGGAGGAAGCTACTACATGGTAGAGCAAAATCCCAAAAAGGGAAGACATCTCTCATCAGTATTAGCAAAAAACTATGGGCACTCATAAAATCGTCTAAGGCCAGCTTCGAGAGAAAAATTGCACAGGACACTAAGGATAATCACAAGGCTTTCTTTAGTTATGTTAGGAACCTGGGTGGGATTTCCCAGATATGCTCAGAATTAGTCCAAAATGACAAAAAATACACCGAACCCACAGACATTGCCAACATCCTAGCTGACAGGTTCAGCGCAAACTTCTCCCCCCCCCCCCCAGCAAAAGGGCAAATATCTATCCCATCAGAGTGCTGCCCCCCTGACATCTCAGATGCTCAGGTAAGAGCTGCCCTCTCCAAAGCAAAAAACACAGCATCAGTGGGACCAGACGGTGTCCCGGGCTGTGTCCTACATGAACTCCAAGAAGAGCTAAACCCAAACATAAAACTACTGTTCAATCTCAGCCTTACTACAGGATATGTACCCAAAGAGTGGCGTACAGCAACAGTGGTCCCTCTCCACAAAGGTGGTGCCTTAACGGATCCTGGAAACTATTGCCCCATGAGCCTGACTAGCTTGGTCTGCAAAGCTATGGAAAGGATCATCATGGACCTCATAAATAAAGATATTGGGGACCTACAGACACTGGATCCTACCCAGTTCGGCTTTGTTAAGGGCAGATCCTGCCTCTTAAACCTGGTTGATTTCTTTGAAACAGTCACCAAGGCCATTGACGAGGGGAAGGTGGTCCACACAGCCTACCTGGACCTCGCAAAAGCCTTCGATACAATACCCCACTCGGGCATTATAGATAAGCTCACCAGCTGAAATATAAACCCCTATGTCACTAGATGGGTTACAAACTGGCTCAAGGACAGAACCCACATTATTAGAATTGCTGGAGCCATGTCAGACTCCAAACCAGTTACAAGTGGCATCCCACAAGGCTCAGTCCTGGGACCTCTCTTGTTCGGTATATATTTCTCGGAGGTACAGGCCAACACGGAAGGACTGTGGCTGACCCAGTTCGCAGATGACTGCAAACTGGGCACCATAATTGACTCTCCAGCTGACACAAGCATCCTCCAAAAGGGCCTCATAGAAACAGACAACTGGTGCCAGAGCCATGGCCTCAAGCTAAACGCCAAAAAGTGTATAGTCATCCCCTTTGGCAAAAACAAAGTGCCCACAAATTACCACATAGGTGGTAATCCATTAAGTACAGAAGAAGTAATTAGGGACCTGGGGACCCAAGTTGATAGCAATCTCTCATTTGACAACCACGTGGCCAAAGTGGTTAGAAAAACATTTTATAATCATGAAGGGATTCACATCAAGATCAGGGGAGGTCATCGTGCCTCTTTACTCATCCCTCATCAGGCCCATAGTTGAGTACAATGCCTCTTTTGGGATGTACCTTACCAGACACCTGCAGCAACTGGAAAGACCCCAAAAGTACCTCACCAAGAGGATCAAAGGGCTCAAACAGATGCCATATGCTGCCCAGTTAAAGAAATTCCAGCTCTACTCAGTGGCATACCGCCTGCTCAGAGGCGACCTGTGCCTGACGTATAAAGCCATGTCCAACCCAGAATTAATGGACATGCTGCACCTCAGAAAATCTAAATCCCATCGAGCTACGCGCTCGAGAGACTTGAACCTCAGCACTGAAATAAATAGGACATGCTGGAGGGACAGATTCATAACCCAGAGGCTCCCTTCACTCTGGAATAAAATCCCAGTCCAGGTTAGGCAGAGTCCCTCATTGACTGTCTTCAAGAGGAATCTTGATGAGTGGATGGCAGATCATAGGTTTACCCCGGGTATCACTTCTGTGTCACTATTAGACAGAGGCACAATATACTAACCTCGAAAAAGGGCATAGCAAAATTAATTTAAAATGGGTGGTGAAATCCAAACACACTCTGGCTAGGTTTATAAATGCCCTAGGGCAGATAGCCTAGTATGAACCTATGAGAAAAAAACACATTGGAGACACAAGAGACAGAAACAGAAACAATACAGCACCACTATAAATAATAGGCAAGTGGATAAAGTGGCAAAATATCAGATTGAAATAGATTCCAGCTCTGTACAGCAAGTCTATCAGCTTTCCAACAGTTCACTAAAATGCAATCTGTATTGGAATTACAATGATATACACCTCAGGTGATGACTAACAGCTAGGATGTGGACTAGCTCAACAACCCCCTCCCTGAAACTAGCCTGAGCTACCCTGAGAAAAAACACAGTGGAGACACAAGAGACAGAAACAGAAACAATACACCACCACTATAAATAATAGGCAAGTGTATAAAGTGAAATAATATGTACTTATCAGTTTGAAATAGATTCCAGCTCTGTACAGCAAGTCTATCAGCTTTCCAACATTTCATCAAAATGCAATCTATATTGGAATTACAATGAAATACACCTCAGGCGATGACTAACATCTAGTATGTGGGCTGCCTCAACAACCCCCTCCTTGAAACTAGCCTGAGCTACCCTGAGAAAAAGACACAGTGGAGACACAAGAGACAGAAACAGAAACAATACAGCACCACTATAAATAATAGGCAAGTGTATAAAGTGGCAAAAGATGTACTTATCAGTTTGAAATAGATTCCAGCTCTGTACAGCAAGTCTATCAGCTTTCCAACAGTTCACCAAAAAGCAATCTGTATTGGAATTACAATGAAATACACCTCAGGCGATGACTAACAGCTAGGATGTGGGCTGGCTCAACAATCCCCTCCCAGAAACTAGACTGAGCTACCCTGAGAAAAAAACACAGTGGAGACATGAGACAGAAACAGAAACAATACAGCACCACTATAAATAATAGGCAAGTGTATAAAGTGGCAAAATATGTATTTATCAGTTTGAAATAGATTCCAGCTCTGTACAGCAAGTCAGTCAGCTTTTCAACAGTTCACCAAAATGCAATCTGTATTGGAATTACTATGAAATACACCTCATGCGATGACTAACAGCTAGGATGTGGGCTGGCTCAACAACCCCCTCCCTGAAACTAGCCTGAGCTACCCTGAGAAAAAAACACAGTGGAGACACAAGAGACAGAAACAGAAACAATACAGCACCACTATAAATAATAGGCAAGTATATAAAGTGGCAAAATATGTACTTATCAGTTTGAAATAGATTCCAGCTCTGTACAGCAAGTCTATCAGCTTTCCAACAGTTCACCAAAATGCAATCTGTATTGGAATTACAATGAAATACACCTCAGGCGATGACTAACAGCTAGGATGTGGGCTGGCTCAACAACCCCCTCCCTGAAACTAGCCTGAGCTACCCTGAGAAAAAAACACAGTGGAGACACAAGAGACAGAAACAGAAACAATAAAGCACCACTATAAATAATAGGCAAGTGTATAAAGTGGCAAAATATGTACTTATCAGTTTGAAATAGATTCCAGCTCTGTATAGCAAGTCTGTCAGCTTACATGACTAAATATACCGTGGAACTCTTTTCCAACTTTCAAAGATTATTTGTGATATGCTAGACTTGGAGAATAAATGTTTGACATCATCCCTGATTGGAGCTTCCACTCAAGTGGCCCGACATTCCATAAATGTAGCTGCGATACTGTGGAGGCTTCAACTAGGGCAGCTGCCACAGGCCCAGTCCTGAGGAGATTTGCTTGGCTGAGGCTACAACCTCTACCAGAGGACATTAATCCAAACTCATGGATGCCCCACTAGACAATTCAACCCTGTTTGGCCCTGCTGCTGCAGAAATGTTCAAAACCTTACAGGAGAAGGGAAAAGAGATGCAAGAACTTGAAACACACCCTGGTCTCCCCTGTACCAAAATTCCAAAGGAATTATCCTTCTAAACCAGCGTTTGTTAGAAGGCCGTCACAGCCTCCTCCAGCTAAGTCAAAAGTAGTCTGGCAAGAGATCTCAGCACCTTAGGACTCCATTGCTGCAAACCCTACCTCAAAAACAGTCCTTTCCAGACAGACCAGGGTCTATCTGACTATTTGGACTCCAAACATTCCCCCCCCCTTTCCCTACACCTTTCCCTTTCCTTCCCAGCTTGGGAAAACATAAAACAGGATGCTTGGGTGCTCTCCATCAAAAATAAGTGCTACTTCATGTTATGGAATTCTCTCTCACCCTTCAGAGGAATCCCTCAACCTCCCAGAGACCAACTGCCACATTTTCCAAAGGTGCTACAAGACCTAGATCCAAAAGCAACTCCTCACACTCCATTTCTTCAGCCACTAATAACTCAAAGTAAAACCACTGCACGAAGTTCGAAACAACCATAGTTTCATTAAATATAATTAAAATAGACTTAGAGCTTTTATCTAATATGCTAAGGCATCATCAGAGTCAAATTTGAACACTAAAATGACTTCCTATATACTGACTAAGTACATACATCATTTCCTGTCTGTTCTGCTCTAAAAACAATTTTTCTTTAAAAACAATGTTAAAACATTCCACATACATAATATAAAACTTTTCTTAAAAACTTAAAACATTTGAGAACTTATCAGCCAGGATACAACTATAGCAATTGTGATGGCAACAATATATATTTTAAATATCTTTTGCTCTACATTTTAAAATACATATATATATATATATGTCAATATATATCAGTGTATCAATATATATCAATATCAATACTATTGAGATGTCGTCATTAATCCCTGCTTTATTCTTGGCATTCAAATGTAATTGCCATTTTGTTTCTTTTATTTGTAAATCTAAATTCGGGTCACCACCCCTTCCTTCAATAAATACTCTATCCAACACAAAAAATATAAACTTTTTGAAGTTAATACATTCATTACTGTGCATGTACAGGGTACTAGTCAGCTTCTGTTTCTTAATGTCCATTATGCTCTGCTATCCTCTCTCTCAAACGCCTTGTGGTCTTACCCACATAAAAGGCTGAGCATGAGACACACATATAACCACATAAACCACAAATTTCATGTTACAGTTACATACACTAGGGCATTGTAAATTTCTGTCAGATGTTATAATTTCCACATTGGGACCATCATTAATAAACCTACATGATCTGCATGCACATTTGTGCATTTTTTATCTGTATGTTGCACTCACTCTTTCTTTATTTTTCTCCATTTCTTTTATATTTGTTCCTCTACTGTATACTATTTTTGGACCCTTACCAAGTTTTTCTTTTAAGTCATTGTCAAAAATTTCTTCCCATAATGAACACATTTTTGTCCTTAATAGTGTTGCATCTTGGTTGTATTGTATTACCATAACATCATGACCAAATTTTCCTTCTTGTGTGGTATTGCCTCCCCTATTGCCTCCTCTTAAAATGCGAACAAACCTAGGGGCCCTATTTTTTGATACCCTTCTTTCGTGTTGACAATAACAAACAAATAGGGCACCCCCTCTCCTTAAACATCCCAATTAGGATTGCCATAGCTTCATTAAATTCCCTGTCATCACTCACCAGCCTCGAAAGTCTAACCATTTGTCCTTTTACTATGCTTTTCTGCTGGTGGTAAGGGTGACAACTAACAAAGTGAAGTGTATTTATGTATGTCTTCTTTCTAAAAATGTTTGAGGACAGCTCACCAGTATTAGCATCTTTGCTCAATAATATGTCCAAAAAATCCATATCATGCCTATGCACCCTGTAAGTGAATCTCAAAAATCCTGTGGTTGCATTTATATGTTCAATAAATTCAATCACCTCTTCCTCATTTCCCTTCCATAGAATAAGTATGTCATCCAAAAACCTACGGTATGTTAAGATCTTGGATATAAAGTGGGATGCGAACACATCTTTTTTCCCATTCTATTAATACCAGGTTGACAAACACCGGTGCACATTTTGCACACTTTGCCACACCTGAAGTCTGCCTGAAATACTCTCCTTCAAACCACAGAAAATTATTTTTAATACTGTTTTCATTAAATCCACCAACAGATTCACTCTAAACTGCTGCATAATGCCATCCTGTGCTAATCAATCAGAATAAAACTCTAAACCTATTTCGTGTGGTATTACTGAAAATAGATTGATCACATCCACAGTAACAAATAATTTTGATTAAGATTTGCCATTCTCAGCAGTTCTAAGAGTGCCATGAATATCTTAACATATGAGTTTTCGCATTCAAAACTGGTTTTGAATAATAATAATAATCAATGAAGGCTGCTAAGGGTTCTGTTTTTGAGCCCCTACCTGCCACTGTTGGCCTGAAAGGGGAGGGGTCTGTCTGATTCTTGTGTATCTTAGGTATCCCAAATATCGATGGAATAATGGGATTTTCTACCCTAAGATACTCAAATTCAGCAGCTGTTATAGAACCTTCACACAAGGCATCAAACATATCAATTTTAGCATACACTCTATTCACTTCATTTATTGATGCTCTTTCATAAGTGTTTTCATCATTCAACAGTTCATACATTTTGCATATGTAATCTATGTGCTTCATGATAACTACCCTCCCCCTTATCAGGCTTCATCACTCTGTAGTCTGTATTCCTAGACAGTTCATTCAAAACTTGTTTTTGTTCCTTAGTTAGATTAACATGTATCAAGTTACTTGTTTTTAAAGTATGTCGAAATTCAATTTTACATAGATGTTCAAACATGTACTATGGGATTATTAGATGGTATAAAGGTGCTCTTTCACTTCATAATTTTAGCTCCCATCTCACTCAAACTATTGTTTAACTGTCACAGCATTCACATCTTTGTTAGAAAAAATAATTTCAAATTGAGCTGCCTTATAAACAATCTCAGGTTAGTTAATTTTGCTATATCTGTTTTATAATCGGCAACAAAGCTGAAGCCTTTTCTTACATGTTCATTTTTTAAGCAATTTTATTGATTTTAATAAAAGACGTTCATATATTAATCACATAGATTTGACATAAATATATAGTTACAGAGATTATAACATATAAAATCCAAATAACAATATACAATAACTTGACAAAATAAAATAACTAAAGTATTTACAAGGGCATCCATTAAACTTTGCATAGATGTGATTAGACCAATTTTGGTTGTGATACACAAATTAAAAGGAAAAAAATGATATTATTCATTGTGTTTGTTAATTCCTTTTCAACAGATTTTGTAAATTTACCCACATATGGAAAGCATAAGTCTTTCTAGTTGTTCTAGAAATTATAGTTTTAAGTTGTAAACAACATACTTCAGATAACATATTCTTAAACTCATTGAAAGTAAGAGGGGATTCAAAAATCCAAGTTTTGGTTATACTCTTAGTGGCCACAGCAAGTACTGCCCAGAGTAAAGAATGTTTTACTCTTTTAACACTGTGTGATAATGGGTATGTTAAAAAGCACTAGAGATTTATTAAGAGTAAAATTATCTGTGAATAATGCCTTTAATAGTTCTTTAACGGCTCTCCAGAATGTTTTAATTGCAGGGCAGTCAAAGCACATATGAGCCCAGTCTATATTTATATCTAACTTACATTTATTACAAACATTTTGTTTTTTGTTGATTTTATTCATTATTTGAGGAGTGTAAAAGGATCTATGCATAAATCTCCAAGAGTATAGTTTCCATTTAAGAGACAAAGTTGTTCGCCCTGCTGATTCAAGTATGTTTATTCTATCTTAATTACTGGGAATTTCATTGTTAATTGTAAAGAAATAATTCCAGTAACTTTCAGGACAGGTATATGTTTAATCTCTAATGATTCTAAATATAAAAGAGATTTTATCTGAATATGTTTGCTTATGCTGAAGAATTGACTGAAAATAATCTAGTAATATACTTATACCATGTTTGACTGTGGGTGAGATAAAGTTTATTTTATTATCAATGAATAATCTGATAGTTTGTATATCTAGCCATAAAAAATTATCTAACTGGAATTCCTGTAATATCTGATCCATAGTTTTAGTTTTACTGTCTGATGTCAGTTGAAACCAAAACTCAAGTTCATTTTGTTTAAATAATGTCATTTTGTCTAAATCTGATGTTAACAATGTTTCTTGTGTAAATTCTATAGGGAATAAAAGGAAAAAAAAATTCTTTGTATGTGGGGTGCTTATATATAAAGTTTCTAAAATTTGTTAGAAAGTTGTAAATATACCTGGGAGTGTTTGGGTGTTATATGTGTAGTAAAATAATCTTTTAGTATCCATAACATTGGATTGATTACTATTTCTGACTTATAAGATGGGGTCTCAAAATTAGTTGCATGGCTGTTGTTTCCCAATATCTTTTCCATTTAGCTGAGTATGATGTGTCTAACAGTTGTGCAATTGTTCTAATTATAGAAGAGTTTGAATAGAGGATCAAATATGGGAAAGCTATCTACCCTTTGCTCCAGTTGTTTAAGGGCTATTCTTGTTTTTTTGGGAAACCATAAGAATCTTAATATCAAAGAGTTTAGTTTATTAGTTAGGGTTTTGGTGGGAAGTGTTAAAATGGATTGAATAATGTATAGGATCTTGGGAAGGATAATCATTTTTATAATTGTTAATCTTTCTTTTGTTATGAAAAAAATTGTACTCCACTTCAGTAATAGGGTTTGTATGTTTTCATAGCATTTATTGTAATTTAATTGTATTATTGATTTTAAATCTTTAGCAAGGATAATTCCCAAGTATGTAATTTGATCTGTATTCGATTTGTATTTATTATTTGTTGTGCTTTTATTTTTATTAGCATATATGCGTAAAATTTTGGTTTTGTTATTATTAAATGATAGACCACACATCTTTCAAAATATATTGATGGAGTCAAATAATGAGGTTATTGAGGAATCATTACCCTTTGTAGTAATAAGTACATTGTCTGGAAAAAGTTGAATTTTAGAAATTAATTCCCCACTAATCTCAAGGCCTTCTACATTTTTATTTTTTCTTATGTCATTGGCCCATGGCTCCATAATTAGGGTGAATAGTAGAGGAGAGAGGGGACAACCTTGCTTAGTTCCTTTTATGATAGGTATTTTGGTTGACATATATGATCCTATTTTAATATATGCAAGGGCTCCCATGTATGGATGTTTTAATTAATCAATAAAACTTTTTGAAAAATGTAAACATTCTAATAGTATGAACAAATAATCCCAGTCTATTGAGTCAAATACTGAATTTATGTCCAGGCTTATTAAAGTAAAATTCTTCTTTTTCCTTTGAGAGTAATCAATTAAGCATTTGTTTGATATTATCAAAGGTACTTCTATTAATTACAAAGCCTGTTTGATCATCATCTATCAAATGTGGTAGGAAATTCTTTAATCTTTCAGTATAAATGTTCATGAACATTTTATAATCCACATTTAATAGTGAGATGGGTCTGCATGAAGAACAATATTTAGGACCTTTATTAGATTTTAGAATGGGTGATATGAATGTACATTTCCAAGAAGGATGTGTTATAGTGTTATTTTGAGCTGAATTGTAAATTTTGTGGAGCAAAGAGATAGCAATTTCAGGCATAATTTTGTATAATTCAGGAATGATTCCATTGTTTTCAGGTGCTTTATTTTGTTTAAGTTTGTTAATTTGAGTTTGTATATCTGCTAGGGTGATTTGTTTATCTATAGCTTCTGCCTGTTGCTTGTTAAGTTTATTATAGAGGTTATTATTAATAAATTATTTTATTTTGTCTTTAGATTCTATATTATGTGTAGTTTGGTTAATTGTGAGCAAGTGATTTCTAAACTCATCTATTATGTCGTATATATTATATACATCTTTCTTTTTCTTCTTGGAGAAATTTATTTAATATGATTATATTCATTTATTCTTTTAGTTTTGTTTTTCAGGTTTTAAGTGTTTGGGATTTAAGGAATAAGCAAGAAATGTGTATTTTTCTAAGGAAATCATAGTCGTATGGTGTAATATAGCTCTATATTCCTCATTTAGTTTGTCTGTTTCATCTCTTATGCTTTTAGTTGTTAATTTATTCTTATTTTTGATATGTACCGAGTCAAGTTTATCTTGTATTATTTTTAAATCTTTATCCCAAGACTTCTTCTTATGATAATACCATTTATTTATTTGTCCATACAAATAGGTTTTTAAAGCATCCCATATATAAATGTCAGAAGTGTTAGATGTTGAATTTACATTTATAAAGTTATGTATTTCTTCTTTTAAAAAGGTTTGAAAATCTTTTAGTTGTATAAGGTAAGCCAGGATTATTTTTATTTGTACATTGGGTATACTATTGATGTTAAGTTCAAAAATAATAGAGTTGGGATTGGATATTGGGCATGTTATGATTTTACTGTTTGTTAGATTGTTTATTATTTGTGTAGAAAAACTATTCTATCTATTCTAGAATAAGTTTTATATCTGTTGGAATAGAATATATATTGTAGTGAACTCTGATCTGAATAATCATAGGTATCTTTTAGTTGATAAGAGTCCATGAATTTTATTAACTGTTTGGCTTGTGAAGTTATCTTTCTTTTCCCTAAAGTACTAGAATATTTCTTATTTAGAATACATTTGAAATTTCTTGCCATGATGATGTTTCCTTCAGGTTGAGATACTATTAGATTTAGATGTTGTTTAATAGTGTTAGTTCCTATGCCAGGAATCTAATAGTTATTTACTAGTATATATATATTATTTATTTCAGTTATAGCTAGACAGAGCATCCCTTTGTCATCTTGATATGATTTAATTATTCTGGGTAATGGAAGGGATTTATTCCAAAGGATTGCCATACCCCCTTTTTTTGAATGTTCTGAGCTTACTATGACTGTATATTTGTTTGTGTTCAGAAATTTAATATTATCTTTCAGTAGATGGGTTTCTTGCATGAAACTCATGTTGGACTTGTGTAAGTCAAGATACTTGTATAGACTACCTCTTTTGATTGAATTATTCAGGCCATTTATGTTGATAGATATACCTTTTAGTGTGTCCATTTTATGTTTTTAGCTGAATTAGCATATATCGTAACTCATCCTTGTCATATGTGTATTTTATGTATCCCTCTCCTAAAAGAAAATTATTTAATCTGTTGACTTTGACCCTTGTTTTATAGTGGGTAATAATTGTTTTGCTATTCTTGTAATTAATGTTCTTATATAAATCTATTGTAATGGATGTCAGGTGAAGCCTTTTTACAAAAGTAGATGAATAGAATAACTTATCAAAACAAAATAGCTCCCCGCCTGGAGTTATAAACTCCTCGTCCCAGTAACGTCAGTCACTCGGAACAAACCTTTAGACTAGAACATCAGAACACAGCAACCACTTCACTTGTTATATATATTATGTAATTGAGAATGGGCAATGAATTAAATATTATTTCTTGTAGTAATATTGCAAAAATGTTTTTGTATAACTCATCTATTATAACTATTCTAAAACATGAAGTAAATTGTATACATTAAACATAACTGAAGGTTAAAAAAAAAGAAAACATTTGGCATAGAACTATTTAAGCTGTTATTTCCATAGGAGTAATATAAAGCCAGCTTTACTAATCATTTCTTTATAACCACTCAAAACAGTGTTTAAGAATGTTATAATAACTATTGTCTTCATTGTTATAATACATTTTTGTTATACTCTACTGGTAAAGCTCATTATATTCTAAAATAAATGGTTTCTTTATACTTTGTTACTTTGAAGCATTCTGTACAGCTATACCACATAACCCTATATTCCTGAGTACCATTACTATATAGGAGAGGAAGAGAGGGGGAAAAACCCTTTTGAGTAAGATGTTTATGTAATCCTTGTTCTTTTAAAGGTAGATAGCAGTATTGAATAAGATTACCATACAATAAAATATTTGGTCTTGCAATATCTATCATGTAGTAATATGTAATTTGTATAGTAACCTTATATGTATTATAGTTAGATTAACTGTAATAGTGTTAACTATTATTTCATTTCTTTTCAATAAAGTATTGTATGTGACACTTTACTAGTGCCCACCCTGGATACCAAAAAAGCGGGGTAGTCAAGGGGCAACTTGTGAGCGCTGCTCGAATGGTAACAGACTATGAACCCTTTTTAGAAGAATGTGAGTTTATTAAGGGATTGTTTCTACACAGAGGTTACCCAGACAAGTTTATTCACGACATGGTTACTGAGGTACAGATTAAAAGGTATGGGGGGTGTTCATAAACCTATTTTACAAAGCAGTTTGTTCACAAGTTGTCCACTAGAACATTCACCTCCAGTTATGCCTGAAGTCTTTGTAGACAACAAGAAAGTAGACACCTCTATTTCTTTCATCACTAATTACAGTGCTGAGATACACTTAATTAAGGAGGTGTTTGTCAAGAACTGGAGTATTGTCTGTTGTGACAATGCCTTACAAGCCAGGCTTGGTACTTTGCCTAGTTTTATATACAGGAGGGGTGATAACCTCAAATGGATATTAGAAACAAAAAAGGACACTCATGTCAGAGTAGAGAGCACTTTCAAATGTGAGAGTTGCAACATGTGCAGGTACATTGCCACTGGTTCGAGATTTAAAATTGCTGGGTCTTCTTTTTCCACTGTTGGTAGATTCAACTGTAAATCTCGATCGGTTGTTTATTTAGCTTGCTGCCAGTCTTGCCCAGCGTTTTATGTGGGCAAGACTGACAGAGGTTTTAACAAAAGAATCTGTGAGCATTTATATTGTATTAGGAAAAATAAGTGTGAAAATGCTTTGGCGAAACATGTTAATGACCACCCTCAGCACAGTTTTACTTTTAGGGTGTTAGGACAGGTTCCCTTTGACATCAGGGGGGGGCCTTTTCAACTATTATTAGAACGCCTAGAAGTGATTTGGCAGCTGAAGCTCTGTTCATACAGACCTCCTGGTCTTAATGACAGAGTAAGTTTAGCTTGCATTTTGAAACTCAGAAGTATGCAGAGGTAATTTTATTATTATTTTTTATTTTTATTTTTCATTTATGACTTACTATTTTTTATGTTTTACTTTTTATTTTAAGTTATTAAATTGGTTTCATTTATTAAGTTTTTTCTTTGTTTTAAACATTTTATGTTTAGACACATTTTCATTGATAATTTTTTATTTCATTTTGGTTAGTTAGTTGACTTCAAAACACAATCTGTAAAGATCTGACTTTTGTATGTAGTAGCTCTTTAAGAAGCTTTGAGATCAGCTTTTTCCCACACATTGATGTCAGCGAGTTTTAATCATTTGGTTGGTCCATTCAAATGTACCATGTGTGGTTAATTGTGTATTTAAGGAGTTTTTTTTACATTTGTTACCTTTTGATGTTTGTCTGAAGAAGTTCAGTTTTCTTGAACGAAAAGTGGATGTTAATAAAACACTTATTATACAATTCCTCCCCTAAAACGTGCACGCTGATTGGCCAGCCCAACCAGCGTGCCCGTTGTAAATCCCTCAATATACTAACGGAAAAAGGTCCGGTCGCCCGGACTTTTTCCGTTAGTATAAAACACTGTCTCGCTATGTTAAAAGAGTTTAACATAGCGACACAGGTTTAAAAAAAGCAATGGAGATCTCCGTTGCTTTATTTAAAGCTGTCTCGCTATGTTAAACTCCTTTAACATAGCGACACAGTGTGTAACGAGATCTTGCAATCTCCGTTGCTTTTTTTTAAAGCTGTCTCGCTATATTAAATGGGTTTAACATAGCGAGACAGCTTTAAAATAAGCAACAGAGATATCCGTTGCTTATTTTAAAGCTGCCTCGCTATGTTAAACCCATTTAACATAGTGAGACAGTTTTTAAAAATAAAAAGCAAAGGAGATCGCAAGATCTTCGTTGCTTTTTACTGTTTCGCTATGTTAAATGGGTTTAACATAGCGAGACAGCTTTACAATAAGCAACGGAGATCTCCGTTGCTTATTTTAAAGCTGTCTCGCTATGTTAAACCCATTTAACATAGCGAAACAGTAAAAAAAAGCAACGGCGATCTTGCGTTATCCGTTGCTTTTGCCCACAGCTCTGATGTACTGCGTAGGCATGCGCAGTACATCAGAACTGCTGCAGAATACCAGACAGCTGCGGAAGGGCAGTAAAGAGGCATTATGCAATGCCATTATTTAAGAAAAGTAATTATTTCTTTTCTTAAATAATGTCATTGTATAATAGCAATAACCCATTTCTGGGTGTGGGTAATGCTGGATTTACCCACGGTTGGCTTTGTTTGGTCCCTCATGCTTCGCCCTCGGGACCAAACCACGCCAACCGTGGGTAAATCCAGCATTACCCACACCCAGGCGTGGGTTCTTGCTATAATATTGGACTTTTTGCTGCTGGTTCTGCTGACGTGGATTTTGTTTCATTTATCAAAGTATTTTACATAACATTTTCATGAACAGAGAGTAAATATTTCACATTATTAACATACACAACTTGTATTACAAGACATATTACATTTGGCCTGAATAAATATAGTAATTTGGATAAACCAGTTTGAAATGTCTTTCAAAAAAATTGTTCTGAAATATTTCCAAATGCAGAGAATTTAAAAAAATTCTGATGTGACTAAAACACTTAAAAGGAATGATTTCATTCAAACTGTGAATCGTTTGTTTGATGTAGCAGCTTGCATGTCTGGCTGTTATTGCAAAAAATAAAAACTTAAGCTAACATGTTATTTTCTATAAAATATATAATGCTGGAAATGTGTCAACACATTTTGTTACAATTTCAATAGGAATTATAAAATTAAACAAGATACAGATCTAGTTATGTTAGCAAATTCTTTTGTGAGAGAATTAATTCAGGAATCAATTATTTGTCACTATAAGAGATTTCTTAATAATTGTGTATACATATGAGTCATTTGCTGTGATGTTTAGATGTCTATTGTCACAGCTTCTTGTTAAAACATTTCCCCTTCCCCTCCCCCTTCCCTCTCTCCTCCTCCCATCCCATGAAGAAATTTGTAATATATAAACATACACGTGTAATAGATTGTGCTTACACAATATTAGATTATAAGTATTATTACCTATATATCCAGTATTATATGATTTGTTAGGTATTCAGTAGTAACAGGTACATGTGAGTAAGAAAGGCATAGACTAGTTCAGATTAACTTACTTTTCTCCTGCAGATATTTACAGTTCCATAAAATCAGGATCTCCCATCCTTCTGTCTGTATGGTGTAATTCTCGCCAACTGACCTCAGTTTTGCTGGTATTAGGCTGTTTAGATGATTATTTTAGTTGTTTTTCTAAGTAATTTGCAATTCCTGGTGGTAACTGGGCTGTATATTTCCTGTTTAAGTTATTTTTATCGTGCTGACATCATCAATATGCATTGCGATGTTTTATTGCAGTACGAAATGTCTGAGATGATTCTCCAGCTGTTTCTGAGATGTTGAAGTCAGATAAAGCTCGCGGATCATCAGCGCAAGCTAAACCAAAGCTCAAAAGTTGTCTCTAATGGGAATGGGGGGAAAACCGCAAAAAAAAAGGGTACTGCATTTTTTCATGTAATGCTAGTTAGTCAATGAAGGAAAGGCTTCCAAAGCTGCTAACAGTCAGCATGAACATGAAAATCCCTACAAGCAATTACACTGAAGTCATATAGTATAATGAGATAGTCAGTAATCACAAATCAAGTAAACAAAAGGAAAAACAGCTTTCTCTATCCATGGAGAGACATCCTTTTCCATCCTATTTGCAACATCACATATTTAATTACCTTAAGAAAGGGAGAGAGAGAGAGAAAAAACATAAAACAGTTTTCTTATTTTTCTCTGAGCATATATAATATAAAATCATGAAATTATATCAGGTCATATAGTATTATAGAGGTATATGTAACATACAAAAGCTCCTTAAAGATATGTAACAGTAGAGAGTTATCTAGGGACATGAAGCTATAAATCAAAATGTTGTCTAGATATGTGTTTATAGATTTATAGGAACTTATGGTATCTTGATGGAAAGAAAACAGAATGTACACACACACACACATATATATATATATATATATATATATATATATATATATTAAAAATGTAACTGTTAAAATAGAACCTTTTTCCCATTCTTTTACTCTTCCCCCATCCCTCCCCCTCCCTTCCATTTCAATTTTATTTATATAAAGGGAAGTTATGTTTATGGTTAAGTAAATAAAGGATCAATATATTGTTTATTTATATATGATTCCTGTAATGTCTGTATGAGGTGTTATGTTATTTCAACACAACTATTAGTATTAAGATATGTATGTTTATCTGAAAATAACTGTTTGGTACCAATACAATGGTGATAGAGTGCGTATTCTATACTTACTTGTATAATTACTTAACTAAACCTATGGGACAGATACAGCTGAATAGATATTTCATTTTTATGATGAAAAAATTGAGCTTACCTTACAGAGAAAACAGAATAATGAGAAGCTCACTTTACAAATTAGTATCCACAAAAATAAGATGTAGAAATGTGTTATTTTTTTTAGTTTTTTTAGTTTTAGAAGTTTCTCAGTGGTTTTCCAAGTTGATCTTGATGCTAATCTTTTAAGAGAAGGGCTAGACCATTCAATTTCATCTATTTTTTTCTAGGATCCTGTGGTTTTTGACAAAAATCAGTGCTGAATCCAGGTCTTCAAATAACTTGGGTCCCTCCGAGGTGAACATTTTCAGCTTTGCAGGAAGCAGAAGATGGGTCTTCACTTGTGCTTTCTTCAGTTCTTTTGTCAGAGGTAGGAACAATTTTCTTTTTTGATATTACCAAAGATGAATAGTCATTGTCAAAACGTATTATTGTATCATTGATTTTTATGGGAGACTTAGACCAGGCAGTCTTCAAAATTAGTTCTTTATCAGATGAAGAAATAAACTTAACAATTACAGATCTAGGTTGTTTTTTGTTAATAGTATTATTACCAGTCAGTGACTGATGGGCTGTTTCTATCCCAAATGACATAGCCTCTGGAAGGTCTAGTGTTTTTGGTAGCCAAGAGGTGAGAAAACTAGTCATGTTCCTTTCTTCTATGTTTAAATCCTTAGATTATTTCTACGAGATCTGTTTTCAAGATCAAGTTTATTTTGTAGCATGGTATTTTGTTTTAGTAGGAACTCCACATTATTTTCATTTTCTTTCATTCTTCCATCCATGTCATTTAGTGCCTCTTCTATGCCGGATATTTGGATTTTTTGCTGTTGTAAGTCTTCATGAAGTAGATCCATTTGTTCAGTAGTTTTTTCTTTAAGGTTGTCTATCTTGATGTCAGTCTTACCAATTTTTGTAGTTAGATCCTGGTTATTTGATAACAGTGTTTGAAGTTCTCTTCTGAGACTGGATTCTTGACTTCCTGCTTTTGTGGAGCTCATGGTGATATTCTTCTGCAGATGAGTTGAAGTTTTCCAAGTATATTTTTGACTGGAAAACTTGTCTTCTTATTGTTTTTTTTTTATAGATATTGTTGATTACTATAGTTCTTGACAAAAAAAGTTCATATGTTTTAGTTAGAAGACAAAATTCCAGTGAAGATATAATTTTCTTAGTGGAGCTGCTGTATTCTGCTGCTACTCAGAGCCCATGCTGGCCAAGCCCCCTCACATGTTCATTTTTGATGTGAAAATCACTTAAATTGTATATTACTCCAATAAAACAATTTGTAACATATTCCTGCATGCCATTGTTTAAGCCATCAATACTTACGCTGTTACATTCAGTAATTGGTACACTGCTTTCCCTCTCATACTCCCCCTCCCCCACTGTCTCCCTCTGGAAGAATGTCCTCCGAGTGCTACTGGATAGGAGCCATCCTGTTGAGGAAATCACTGTTGATTCCTCAGACGTTCGGATCATCTCAATGGGGGTGGGTGCTCTAAAAAATAAATTTTCCTCATATTGAATGTCATTCACCTCATTATTATGATTGTTGTTAACATTCTCAATCATGTCATCTCTATCATTAGGGTGTATACTGTTCATATGTGTATGTGGGGGTTCAGGGTATGCTTTATGTTAGAAATAATCTGTTTTATCTCTTTGTAGTTTGCTATGCTTCCTCTTAACATTGCCTGCCACAAATTTCTCCATATTTTTAAAAACATTATTGTAACTCAACAACTTCAGTAAACAATAAATTGTTTATACTTTCATTTAACATGTTAATATAATTTTTTAGTTTAACAATCTTGCGTTCTTTGTCTCTACTAATAATGTTCATAAGTTCAAAACCTGTTTTGTCGAACAGTTCTACTAGCTCTTGATACATGACAGAGCCTTTTTCTGTTCCTGCTAGAAACCTCCAAGTATGTAGCCCTTTAGGAACTTGCTTTAGTTGAACAGAATGTGCCAAAAATTCATTGTCAAGTTGCAAGGACTTAAATTTCATACTCAAACGATGTAAAATTGCTATTTGTGTGGTTAAGGAACCTATGTTTCTTCCTTGTTGCTGCATC
Organism: Protopterus annectens; assembly: GCF_019279795.1. Taxonomy (NCBI): domain Eukaryota; kingdom Metazoa; phylum Chordata; order Ceratodontiformes; family Protopteridae; genus Protopterus; species Protopterus annectens. Next base: position 498,494,936 of record NC_056729.1, on the reverse strand, counting down.
TGCATGGGAAAGGTAAAAACTGAAGTTTGGAATAAACCATTCAGTCCATTATTCATGAGGGTGGCGGACTGTATATTCCTCAAAGATGTAGCACTTGTACCAGCCACAGGACTGTGTAAAGTAAGTAATTCTTCCTGAGAGGCTGTAATAATAGCATCTAAATGTCTCTCAGTCACATTTCTTTTCAAACTGGCTGACAATTCACATACAGCAGAGGCCAATTCCTCCACCAAAATTTCTAAAGTTTTGGGTTGATCCATGACTCACATAGCAGGGTTTGTAAAGAACTTAGAACCAATAGAAACTCCTCACACTCCACTTCTTCAGCCACTAATAACTCAAAAAGTAAAACCACTGCACGAAGTTCGAAACGACCGTAGTTGTATTAAATACAATTAAAATAGACTTAGCACTTTCACCCAATATGCTAAGCCATCATCCGAGTCAAATTCAAACACTAAAATGACTTCCTATATACTGACTAAGTACATACATCATTTCCTGTCTTTTCTGCTCTGAAAACAATTTTTCTTTAAAAACAATGTTAAAACATTCCACATAACATAATATAAAACTTTTCTTAAAAGCATAAAACATTTGGGAACTTATCAGCCAGGATACAACTATAGCAATTGTGATGGTAACAATATATATAGGTTCATAGGTGTGTACTAGGCTAATGGCTCTGGGGCCTTTACAAGCCTAGCCATAGGATTACCCTGGCATCATGCCACCCGACCTTAGTTCCCAGTGCCTCTGCCGAGTAGAGCCACGGAGTGAATTTTCTATTTCCCATTCACTCATCAAGATTTCTATTGAAGAGGGTCAGCAAGGTGCTCTACTTGATATGTATGTGAAGTCTATTCCATACCTTGGGCAGTCTCTGGGTTATGAACCTGTCCCTCCAATACGTTCTGTTGATTGTGGTAATCAGGTTGAGGTCTCTGGACCGTATGGTGCAGAGGGATTGGGATTTCTTTAGATGTAGCATTTCTAACAGAGCTGGGTCAGACATGGCTTTGTAAGTCAAGAAGAGATCGCCTCTAAGTAGACGATATGAGACAAAGAATAATTGGAGTTTTTTTTGAGTCTGTCTATATAGGACAAGTGTTTAAGGCCTAGTATACTCTTTGCGAGGTACTTTTGCAGCCTCTCTAGTTGTTGCAGGTGTCTAGTGAGGTACATACCAAATGGGGCATTGTACTTGATGACTGACCTAATGAGAGAAGAGTAGAGGGAGACAATGACCTCTTTCATCATGGATGCAAAACCCTTAGTAATCAGATGTGCCACATAGAAGGGTGGTCAGAAGAGATGTTGCTGTCAATCTGTGTTCCCAGATCTCTTATAATGCCTTCTGCATTCAGTGGACTACCATCAATGTGGTAATTTTCCCAAAGGGGATAACGACACATTTTTTGGCATTGAGCTTAAGGCCATGGTTCTGACACCAGTCGTTGGTCTCAGTGAGGCCATTCTGTAGGATGTCAGCATCACTTGGGGAGTTAGTAATAGCTCCCAACTTACAATCGTTTGTGAGCTATGTCAGCCAGAGTCCCCTTGTGTTGGCCTGGACCTCAGAGAAGTAGATACCAAACAGGAGAGGAACCAGGACCGAACCCTGTGGGACTCCACTCGTAACTAGTCGGCAGTCTGACTTTTGGAGTCAGCTACTTTCACACTGTGGGTTCTATCTGTGAGCCAGTTTGCAACCCACCTAGTGATACAGGGGTTGCTGCCTAGCTTACTGAGTTTTTCTATGATTTGTGAGTGGGGAATGGTATCAACGGCCTTAGCCAGACCAAGGTAGTCTGTATGAACCACCTTGCCTTCATCCACAGCTCTAGTGACTGACTCAAAGAAGTCAACCAAGTTGAACAGGCATGATCTACCCTTCACAAAACTAAACGGTGTGGGATCCAGAGTTAGGAGATTCTCTATATCCTTGTTTATTAGGTCCATGATGATGTGTTCCATAGCTTTGCATATCAGACTCGTCAGGCTAATGGGGCAATAGTTCCCAGGGTCTGTAGTCACTCCTCCTTTGTGGAGAGGGATGACTGTAGCAGTGCACCATTCAGTAGGGACAAAGCCTGAGGTGAGGCTGTAATTGAGCAGGACACACAGGTGAGGTGCCAGTTCACTCTGTAGTTCATGTGTAACACAGCTAGGATATTGTCAGGTCCCATAGAAACTATATTCCTGGCCTGAACAGTGCTGTTTTAACCTGTCTACCAGTAATACTGGGTGTCTGGTAATCTATTGGTATTGTGATTGGTCCTTTGGGGGGGTAAAGTTGGCACTGAATTTGTCAGCCAGTATATTAGCAATATCTGCTGGCTCGGTATAGGAGGTACCATTGTGCAGTAGCTCAGAGCAAATCTGGGTATTGCCGTGGAGATTCTTTACATAGCTATAGAAGGCCTTGTGGTTGTCTTTATTGTCTGCTGCAATTCTGTTTTCATAGCTAGCTTTAGAGGATTTGATGAGGGATCTCAACTTTTTGTTGAGGCTGATAAGGGAGATTTTCCAGTCTTGGGACTTCACCTTATTCCACATCAGTTTCCTCCTTCTGTTGTAGAGTTTGTTTATGGCAGGGGAACCACCAGATTGGCTTCCTTTTTTTGGAGATCGTCTTGGTTCTATTGATTATGGCGAGATCCATGCATTTGTGTACGTGTTCATACAGTGCATTGGTGTATGATTCGGCAGTCATGCAACTATTCTCCATTTGCATGGGTGCCGTGAAGTTAGCCACCTTTTAGGAGCCCAAAGTTAGCTTTGGAGAAATTTTTCTTGGTGGTTACCTTTACGGGGGTGGGGGGGTGGGAGGGATGTGGATTTCCAAGGTGATTAGTTTGTGGTCGGAGCTAACCAGGGAGGAGTTGACTATTGGTGTAGAGCAACAGTCTCCCATGTTAGTAATGACCCAGGTTAAGAATGTTGCTACCTCTAGTGGGGGTAAGAACGAGCTGGTCCAGGGCACTGGAATTAATGAACTCCAGGAAAAGTTGGGCAACTGTATTGGTACATGGGTAGTTTTCCCAATTAATGGAGGGGTAGTTGAAGTTGCCTAGTATGACAGTGTTAGGTTGGACCCTAATATTCTCCTGGGTGTTTAGGAATGTGGAATGTGAGTCTTGGGACATGGTTGGGGACCTATAGCAGGCTACAACCTGAATCGTTGTCTTACCCAGTGTTAGCCGCACCTGAAGTATCTCTGATGTGTTATGTTGGGTTACCAGTCTGGAGGTGTGCACATCCTTTATGAATATGGAAACATCACTGCCTTTGGAGCTTCAGTCCAAGTTCTGGTGCCGAAAGGTGTGGAAGGAGTTATAGCCTGGTAGTACAGGGGTGCTTTCTAGTTTTCATGTGTCTCTACTGCCTTGAACCAGGTCTCTGTTACAGCACAAATGTTGATGTTCTCCCTTTTAAGGAGTGCTTTGAGTGAGTGCATTTTGAGATTTAGACTTCTAGCGTTGAGCAGCATGATCCTCAGAGTGCATTTGTTTGTAGCTGTTATGGTGGTAATTTGGTCTTTGGAACACCGCCTAAAAATGGCACTATAGGGGTGGCAAGAGCATTGACCAGTATCCAGAAGCCCAGGGGTGACAGGTGCAGGCCATCTCTGGCAAAGCATCGAGGTCGATCAATCATGTCATCCCAGGCAGACAGATACTGGATCCCCTTAGAGTAACACCAGAAACTAGCCAATTGTTGAAATCAATCATTTTCTGCTTGTATTGTAGCATCATTCTGGGTGATGGTAGGATGCTGTTCAGGGCTAGGGTCATACCCACCTGGGCTACATAATCCAAGATCTCCTCCATGTCTCTCTTCATGTAGTCCAGGGAGGTACATCTCAGGTCATTCACACTGTTGTCGAGGGACCTGAGTGCATGTGTTATGTGGCAGATCCTGGCACCTGATAGGCAGCTGACTGTTACTTTCTCCTTATTCAACCTAGTTAGTGGGACATCAGTGTGCCTCAGTATCGAGTCACCTATGGTGATTGGACATGCTGTTTTGCCTTAGGGGCTTTGGTTGAGTGGCACACTGTTTAGGAGAGTTGTGTGTCTCATGATTAGTGTTGTGTTGTGGTGGTTGAGTGTGTTTCTGCCTTGGAGGTCTCTGCTGTTTGGGAAGATTTTTACTGAGATCCTCCGCAAAAGTGGGTGTGTGGTTTGTGTTTTTATGTGCAGACAGTGCTGGTGTGTGTTCTGGAGGGTGATGTGTTCCATGTGGTGTGGTGCAAGTGTTGACCTTGTCCTCTTGACCAGCTATTCCGGTCTTGGCTGGAGAGTGTGTGGCTTCCAGTTTGGATATATAAGTGCATCTCTCACAAGTCTGAGTGTTGGGAGGTAAGAGGAGAGGGTTGTCGGTGTACATGAGGCTGTTGCTACATTGCCTCAGGATGCTCAAGTTCACCAGGTTAATAGGAGAAAGCACAGGAAACTGACCTTTAGACATGCCTGGAGGGGTGGGCATTAATAATAAGTACTGGAGCTGTTTTCTTGTAGAACATTTAGTGCTGATAGCACTTTTATGTGCTACAATAATTGCTACAAGAAGTCTGGTAAAGTGCTAGACTAATAAGCTAGTAAAAGTGCAGGAGAGGAGAGAACTAGCAGATCTAAGGGAAAATTTGAAGAGCAGACTTTGGCACTGCTCAGAAGCTTACAAACAGTCCTGGATACAGCAAATGTGTATCTGGACTAGACTAGTTACAGGAAAAGTAGGAAACAAGTGCAAATGCAGGCTTTTAAACCAGAAAGTTGAAATAGATGGAAAGACTGCCCAAACAGCCACTAACCTACAATTTCTGGGCCAGAAACCACTTCTCTTTGGTAGATAGGCTACCTAATGCTTACTACTCCCACTGATAATCTAGAAGGTTTCCCTCCAACACAGAAAGACTTGGGGGCTCAGAAGCTTACACAGTCTTCGATACAGCAAATCTATATCTGGACTAGACTAGTTACAGGAAAGGCGGGAAAAGTGCAAACACGGGCTTTTAGACCAGAAAGTTGAAAGAGATGGAAAACTGCTCAACCACCAATAAACTCCAATTTCTGGGCCAGAGACCACTCCTCTTGTGGTAGATAGCTACCTAGTGCTTACCACTCCCACTGACAAGCCAGAAGGCTTCTCTCCGACACATAAAGGCTTGGGGGGCTCAGAAGCTTACAAACAGTCCTGGATACGGCAAATTTGTATCTGGACGAGACTAGTTACGGGAAATGTGGGAAACAAGCGCAAACACGGGCTTTTAAACCAGAAAGTTGAAAGAGATGGAAAAACTGCCTAAATGGCCAATAAACTACAATTTCTGGGCCAGAAACCACTCTTGTGGTAGATAGGCTACCTAGTGTTTAACACTCTCACTGATAAGCTAGAAGGCTTTCCTCTAACACAGAAAGGCTTGGGGGGCTCAGAAGTTTATAAACAGTCCTGGATATGTAAAACAAATATGAAAAATAGATGCATGATTATGCAACATATAGATTCACCATAAGTACTAGCTTTATATTTCAAGTGTCTTAAAAGTGTATCCTCTCTGTACTGATAGATGGTTGAAAGCAAAGTGCATGCTGAAGGAGTTAAGGGATGTTGTGTTTAAAAGTATCAGGTATCCATGAAAACTAAATTAAATGAACAATACATTCTGGTCTTCTCAGGCTGGTGGATGAGCTTTGCAAGGATGTCTGAGATAGTGTGTATTGGTACCAAATGTTAAAAAAGTTGCTAGTCAGTAAATCTTAAGTACAACTTGTCCATCTTTTAAAAGTCATATTGTCAAGTGTTCATGTGAAGCTCTAAGGGAGGATCACAAGAACATAAAATATTTAAAAATGTTATTTGTTAAAAGCTATTTTATATCAAGGTTCTGCATACATAAAACTGAGAAGAAAAAATATATATAAATGAGGTATTTTCCCCCCGATTCCTTGAGAATAAGCTAAAAATTTTAGTAGCCAGTCTCACAGTACTGTTTATTTTAAATATTTTTGCTCTACATTTTAAAATACATGCTATTGAGTTGTTGTCATTAATCCCCGGTTTATTCTTGGCATTCAAACATAATTGCCATTCTGTTTCTATTATTTGTAAATCTAAATTCGGGTCACCACCCCTTCCTCCAATGAATACTCTATCCAACACAAAAAATATAAACTTTTTGAAGTTAATGCATTCATTGGTGTGCATATACAGGGCACTGCTCAGCTTCTGTTTCTTAATGTCCCTGTTATTCTCTGCTATCCTCTCTCTCAACCGTCTTGTGGTCTTCTCCACATAAAAGGCTGGGCATGAGACACACGTAGCCACATAAACCACAAATTTCATGTTACAGTTACATACACCAGGGCATTGTAAATTTCTGTCAGATGTTATAATTTCCACACAGGGACCATCATTAATAAACCTACATGATCTGCATGCACCTTTGTGCATTTTTGATCTGTATGCTGCACTCACTCACTCTTTATTTTTCTCCAGCATTTCTTTTATATTTGTTCCTCTACTATATACTATTTTTGGTCCCTTTCATAGTTTTTCTTTTAAGTCATTGTCAAAAAATTTCTTCCCACAATGAACACATTTTTGTCCTTAATAGAGTTGCATCTTGGTTGTACTGTATTACCATAACATCATGACCAAGTTTTCCTTCTGTCTGCTTGAGAGAGTAAATTTCTGTTGCAAATTTATTTCAGTATATTCATTTATACACCCATTATTTGGATGACTTATTTGTGGTTTGCAGGAAACCAACCTATTCAAATACTTTCTTACACTTTAGTAGTAGCCATCCTTTATGCCAAAAATGGGCTGTTGTAAAAGGCCAGATGTTTAGAGATGCAAGGATGGTGTCAAATTATGATGATTTTTAGAAGAGTGTAATACTTGGTCTGGTATGTTTTTGAACAGAGGTTATCCTGTTTTTTTTGGTTCAATCTATTATGAATGAAGTTGTGGACAAAAGGAGGTCCAATTTTTATTGGGCCCTTATTAGAGCCCATTGTATTTACTTTTGGATCAAATTCAGTAACTGTACATGATGTGCAAGTTCTTGGACCACCTGGGGGAGAGGTATCTAATGACCTTTGTTTATCTGACAGTATGGTTTATCAGTGTTCCCTTTCTATGAATTCTTGTATTTATTATAGTCACTCATTTATTACCACCTATAGCTTGGATAGCAATTATAGAGCATCTAGTTTATTAAATAATTGGCAACTTCTTTCTTCTAATGATATTTGTGAAAGGCTAGGTGCCTGCACTAGAATTGTTTATAGGCATGGGTTTAGCTTTAAGAATTTTTTTTATGGTATTTCACATTCAATATCTGGGATTTCAAGTAAGATGGATAAATGTGGGGCATGCAACCAATGCCAATATATCAAAGCCAGTGACAATGCTTTTTTATGTGGCAGAAAATTTAAAATTAAAGGCTGATATAATTGCAATACTCAAGGGGTTATTTATGTTGCCTTATGTTAGCAATATCCAGCATTTTATATTGGCAAGACTGAAAGAAAATTAAAACAGATAAATTATGAACATGTTTATGGCATGAAAAAACAAAAAATTACTAATGCCCTGTATAAACAGCAGTCTAAGTGTGGTGATCATGGTTTTGTTTTTTCCATATTGGATGAAAGTGCTTATCTCATTAATAAAGCCATTTGCTGATTATCCCCAGTGCTTTACTTTCTTTTTTTTTTTTTTTTTTTTTTTTATTCAGCAGGGCAAACCAAGAATCTTGATGATGACTCTTTTGGCCAAGATAGCATTGGTTCCCCCTACTCCTGCATTTAACCAAGGACAATCATCACAAGTTACACCACAGAGTGGACCTTCTCACACAACACAAAGAAACTCTAATACATCCCCACTTGTTTACCTTTCAGCTGACATTGCGGGTGATAGGATCTTAATTCCTTTCCAACATCTTTTTCCAGAGGACATGCTCAGGGTTCTGCAGGAAGCCAGGAACCAACACTAGAAAATCTTTCTTATCCAAATAGAAGAGACTTTCAATTTGGTGTATTTCCCAAAACCAGGACCCACTGACAGTGGAAGTCCCTCTGGTTCTTTCATACCTGTGTGTATTACTAGATGCTGGTGAGAGAGAAAAAGAGAGACCCTCACGCAGGTGTGGGTCTAAAGGTAACTAACAAACAAGGACGTCATCATGTCTGATGTCCTAGACGTCATACATCATTGAATACAACCTATTGATTTACAACTGTCAGTAACCAATTGTTTGAGGGGCGGCCATGGTGGTGCAGTGGTTAGCATTGTCGCCTCACAGCAAGTGGTTCCCTGGTTCGATCCTTGGCTGGGGTGCCTTCTGTTCGGAGTCTGCATGTCCTCCCTGTGGTCGTGTGGGTTTCCTCCGGGTGCTCCGGTTTCCTCCCACATCCCAAAGACATGCTGTAGGTGGATTGGACACTCTAAATTAGCCCTAGGTGTGAGTGCGTGCATGTGTGTGCCTTCTGTGGAAGGTTGGGCGCCGGGCTGGCAACTCAACACCGTAAAACTCCACTGCCAATCATGAGCAGACAGGTGGTCTGCTGTGGCAACCCCTAACCAGGAAAAGCTGAAAGAAGAAGAAAAAGAAAAGGAGTAACCAATTGGTTGATATGATTAGAAAACATCAAAGCTGGATCTAACCCATATATCCAGGTCCTTAAATGACTCTACGGTTTCAACCAGTGCGTGCTTTATTAAATATTCCCCTTTCAATTTATGTCTCCCAAATCTCATATGCTGCGGTTTTTATGTATTTATCAGCATATTATTCTCCTATGCCAACTGGTTATTTTAGTCAAGTTCTTTTGCAGATGTGCCTTATCTGTTAAGAAATTAAATCAGTTTACCTAATTTCAAGTCACCTGCACACAGCTCTCAACCTCTCAGCACAAAAAAATTGGGACAAAGCCAAAAGTTATGGGGGACAAATTATAAATATTTCTGTTATAAACTTAGAAAGTTGCTAGAATGAAAGGTGTTGTGTTACCATGCATTTTCTGAAGGATATGAAGTCTGAAATGGAAATGCCTGTCATTATTTAGTGAATTCAGTCCTCACCAGTTTGCCAGAAAATCACACATTTTATGAGGAACATACCAAAAATATGAGGCAAAAATGTGGACAGTTGAGAGGTATGCATCTATATACAAACTGTAGAACACCTCAGATGAAAAGATTAGGTCTGAAATATGCAAACTAAACAAGACAGGGTCTAGGATAGAGCCCTGTGTGACACACTGACTGTAACCAATAGTTTCAGTGTAATTGCTGCATGATAGATACTGGCCATGTCCTATTTGTAAGCCATGCAGCTATCCATCTTATCAACAGTACATTGATACCTAGTTGTCAGTGTTTTGTGTATGATACTATCAAATGCTGAAGTTAAAGCTGTATAAATTACATCAGAGCACAATCTTTCATTCATAGCTGTTATTATATTGTTATAGAACATCATGCTAGAGGTGGTAATAGATCTATTTTCAACATATGCATGCTGATATTTGGTTTCAAGTCCCAGCCTATCCAATTCTGACAGTAATTTATCCAATATTACCTTTTCCATTATTTTCCCATAAGGGTCTGTATGACTCTGGGTGTATCCTGCTCACCTTTCCCTTAAAGACAGGTTTAATAAGCATGTGTCTCCAATCTTAAGGAATCTCCTCATATTTATACACCCTAGTAAATAATAGATATAATGGTACTATAAGTTCTTGCTGGAGTGTTCTCATGTCATTATTGCTAATTCTGTCTCCTCCCTGTGCTTTGTTTGGATCCACTTTGTGCAGGTCTTTTTCAGTATAATCTAATTTGATTCCAGTTTCTGCAGTTACCCAGATGTCACTAATCACTTATCACCCCTTTGTGGAGCCAAACTGTTTTGTATAAGATTCTGTAAATATATCTAGAATCTGTTGTCTGCAAATAAATTTTAGAATCTAAAAAACAAACAAAAAAAAATGGAATACACAGCCGTACTAAAAAAGTACAAATCAAATAAAAAATGGCTAGTAATAAAATATGACTTTATTTCACCATTCAGTAAACGCTTTCATCTCGTTACGAGACTTCTTCAGACTGAATGGACTTCGATTAGACACCATATTTATACAATTAACCTAATTACGTAATTTTAATTAATGCTTTTGGCATGTTACACTGGATGCGTGTTACTCTCTTGGTCTAAATGACAAAGAGAATTTTAAAGCGTTTTTAAGGAAGAAAAGGCAGGTTAAACTGGATGTATGTTACCCTCTTGGTCTAAATGACAAAGAATTTTAAAGTGTTTTAAGGAAGAAAAGAAAAAAGCATTAATTAAAATTATGTAATTAGGTTATGCCATGTCTTGGAAAATATCCCCCCCCCCAAATGGCATGCCACAATCTCCTCAAAACCAAATATCCCTTCTGGGCCCCCATTATTCATGACCTCTCAAATCAGGGCACCATTGAGCAAGTCCCAAGGGACTTCATGGGAAAAGGGTTTATTACAAGATTTTTCTAGTGCCAAGGAAAGAAGGGCAATGGAGACTTACTAGACGTGTCTCTGCTAAACACTTACATGAAGGTATTGTCTTTCAAAATGCTTTCTATTCATACTCTCCTACCTTTCATCCTCCCCCAGTCTTCCTTACTGTCACTAGATCTGAAGTACTTATACTTACATATTCATCCTTTTTTGCTGGATATTCCTCAGAGTTTCCTCTGAATCTTTGCATTTTCACCTTCTTGCCTTTCCTTTTGGTCTTTCAACAAAACTTCAATGGTTACTTTTTGTCACACTTAGCAAATCCAAATTTTCCCCTACCTGGTCGACCTTCTGATCAAGGCTCTCTCTCCAGAAATTCTTCTTCAGCATCTATACTTCACCGTCTATCTTCTGACTGTTCTTGGTTTTATTATAAATTCTAAAAGCCCCATATAGTCCCTGATTTTTCTGGTCCAGACTGGACATGCAGAAAATACAGGCCTTCCTTCCTTAGGAGAAACTTTGCAGTATGTTCAGTATTTCCAAAATATCTCCTTGCAACAGCATGAAGATACTAAGGGCTTTGGGATTCATAGCAGTCACCACATGCTCCCTCCTGGACAGACTTCACATGAGGAAAATCCAGTGGTACTTGAAATATGTGTGGTTCCATCACTGCCATCCCTTGAACACACTGATTCCTCTCCTCTCTTGTCATACAAACACCTCAGATGAGGCGTAGGGGGCATGGACAGGATCATACCGAGTGCATGGGAGTTGGCCACCTCAGTTCCTGAAGGAACATAATCTGAAGGAAATGAGGGCTCTGCTGCAAACTCTTCAGATGGTCGTCCACCTTTGGGAATAGGGCCACTCCTAATGTACATAGACAACACCACAGTCATGGTACATAAGCAGGGGGTCACTAGGTCTTACCAACTGTGCAGGTTAGCACAGGAAGCATTAAGCTTGGCATCCCAAATTAACATCATGCTCACAGCCACATCCATTCATTCTCAGGACAATATGCCAACAGACTCCCCAAGCCATTCCCTGGAGGATCCCCATGAGTGGACCTTGAACAGGGTAGTTTTCCAAATGATTACTCTTTAATGGGGCACTCAGATAGACCTGTTTGTGTCACCAACCAACCATCAGCTCCCCCAGTTCAGCACCAAGAGCTCTTGTTCCACAGACTGGAGGACAGAACCATTTTCCTTCTGATGGATGGAAAAATTCCTCTATGCTTTTCCTCCTCTGACTCTTCTTCCAAAAATTCTTCTTGGGCACAAAATGAAGTGCCCAAACTCCTTTTACTGGCATCATTTTGGTAGAGGCAGCATTAGTTTTCCCTGCTATTCCACCTGACAAAAGGAAATTACAGCAGAATTCCTCTTCAACTGGACTTGATAATTCAGCAAAAGGGGTTACTGCTCCACCAAAAGCTTCCATCTCTCAACCTGACCCTATAGATGATAAGATTTTAATTCCTCAAAGACATCTCTTTTCTAAAGAGGTGGTTCAATTTCTACAGGAGAACAGAAGATGCTAAATGGAAAAGGTTTTCCTATTCATGTTGCAATGTAGTCAGAATCCACTCATCTCATTTCTATTGTATTGCAATAGCTCTGTGAGCTGCTTAGATCAGGTTTAGCCTACTCTTCTATAAAAGTTCACCTGTCAGCTAGCAATGCATGCCTCCCTCTTAGCCCCCCACATTTGGCTAGGGCAGTTGTCAAGCTCTTCCTCAGGGGAGTCCAGCACCTTAACTCACCAATAAACCCATCTCTCCTCCTCTCTTAAGTTTATGCTAGAAAAACTTTCACTATCTTCCTTTGAGCCAACATCTTCTGCTTCTCTAAAATATTATACTTGGAAAACCATCCTGCTCTTGGTTCTCACCTCTGCTAGGAGAGTTTCTGAGTTACAAGCTCTCATGGCTGTTCCCCCTTTTCTTAGGGTAACTGTCAGGGTAATCAATGTTTAAAGTAGTGAACAAGCTGTTCTCAATCAGGGTATCATCTCACTACTTTTTCCCCAACCCACAAAACAGGGGGAAATAATCTTGCATTCACTAGACATTCACAGGAAACTCAGGTTTTATCTGGATAATATGAAATCCTTCAGAAAGCCTGACTAGTTCTCTGTATCATTTATGAGTCCTAGACTGAGCCAGCCAGTCTCCAAACTATCGCTGCCTGGATTTCTAAGGCTACCTCTTTCTGCTACAAACACTATGGTAAGACTTTACCCTCCTGCTCTAAAGCACACTCCACTTAGGCAGCAGCTTTTTCAGGGGCATGTCACAAAGAATTACGCTCTGCTGGACAATTCTTCTACTTAGTAGCCAACCATCCTTCTTTCCTCCTTCAACTCTGGGAATCACCTATATGTCAGGAATACTGCAAACGGTGACTTTTAGTCAATAGTACAGTCATGTAAGAACTTAACATAACAGCAGATGTCCTACTGATCACTGTTGCAGTATTCCATTCCACACTCCATCCCCTCTGCTCAGTCTTATTTTGACCATCATTTTCTTCTCTGTAACATGGAAATGAGGTTTTCTTACTTATTCAAGCTACACCCCTCCTAGCTGACAGGCCACTGAGGTCATGCATTGGACTTACGACATAGGGAACGTAAAGCTTTGGTACCCTGTCCGGACATCAGCAGTGACCACCCATATGTCAGGAATACTGCAACAGTGATTATTAGGACTTCTACTCTTACAGTAAGATGTCTTTCTATATCACTGCTGCAGTATTCTTTACCTAAGGGATCTCCTGGCAAGAGTAGCTCAATGTCCAGCAAATATACCAAAGCCTTTAATACTTATAGGCATCGTACATCACATGTATGCTCCTCATGCACAGCATAGGTTCATAGGTAGGTACTAGGCTATCTGCCCAAGGGCATTTATAAGCCCAGCCAGAATGTGTTGGCTTTCGTCTCCCTTTTAGATTAGTTTCCTGAGCCTCTGTCCAGCAGGGCCACTGAAGTGATCCCAGAAATGACTTATGGAAGCACACACACAAAACTTCCTTGCCACTAGTCCAAATGGCATTGTTGAATGTCAGTCTGAATGCCCTTCTGCTGTGGTGGTTACTAAGCTGTGTTTTCAGATAAGTGCCCCATTGGAGTTTTTTCTGTTTTGTCTATTTTTTTGTGGAGAAGCCTAGGGAATTGGATTCCTTGGATGAGGACCTTGACTCGGGAGAAGAATCTGTGGCTTACTCTTTCCATATCCCTTCTCCCTTGGATTATGGTTCAGAGGAGGACTCATAAGTCCAGATTCCACCTGGAGGAGTTCTTTGGGGATACCATTACAGGTATGATGGATTATTTTAAGTGGCATTGTTCTCAAGTGTCTGAGATTCAGAAAAGATATAATCTCCTAAAGATGGCACATCCCAAGCCATCTGCTGTCCCTTCTGGATACTTTCTCAGCAGTGTCTGTAGCCCCTGACTCTCAGCACCCTGCACCTAAGAAGCCAGATAGATTAATAAAGTGCTTGAGGAGTGCAAAATTCTTTATAAATGTCCTTCTATTGATCCTTCTGTAGTGTTGGTGTCCTCTGTCAAGCCATCCAGGTTATTGGCCTCTACCAAACTGTTGCCTTCTGATAAGAATAGTAGGGCTATGGAAAGGCTGGGCAAGAAAGTTTACACTTCTGCTACTTTATACTTTATGGCCATCAATTAACAGACTTGTATGTCCTTCCTTGGGTTTCTAAGGTGGTTGCTGACCTTCCTGATTCTAAGGGGAAGGCTTTGGCCTTTTCCCTGTTGGGCTCTACTTCTCAAGTTGTACACCATTCTATCAAATGAGCTATGATGTAGCTGATGTACCTTCCAGGGCTGCTGCCTTTGGTTCTTTTATGAGGCATTATTCTTGGCTTCATCTTCAGGCTTTGCCTGTTAACATTAAGGCCAAACTTTTGGATACTCCTTTGAATAATAAAAATCTTTTTGGATCTGCTGCTGATGAACTTTTCAAGTCTCTCCATGACAAGGGTAAAGCCTTGCAGGAACTGAAACATATTTTTGGTTTTCCTGTTCTGAAATTTCAGAGCTATTATCCCTCCAAGTCTGCATTTGTTTGTAGGCAATCTTGCCCTCCTCCTAAGGGCAAGAAGGGTTATATGCTTGTGCCTCCTGCTAAGTCTACTCAGACTCTTGCCACACAGAAACCTGTTTTCCATAACAGGCCAGGTTTTGTTTGACAATTTGCTTCTTCCTTCCCTTATCCAGGTTCCCTTGTCCCACTGTCTGTCCCTGTCTCTTCCAAATTGGCTACAGATTATTTCAGACTCTTGGGTTCTGTCAATTATCTGTCAGGGATATTTCATGGTTTTGAAGTTCCTTCCTCCCTTTTCTGGCATTCCTTAGCCTCCTTAGGAACAGGTTTCTCATTTCCCAGAAGTTTTTCACTCTCTTTTGACTCGGGGTACCATTCAAGCCATACCTCCATGCGGAAGGGATTTTATTTTAGAATGTTTTTGGTCCCATGAAAGGCAGGCACATGGAGACTAATTCTGGATCTTTTCAGGTTGAACACCTTCCTTAAGATTCAATCATTTTAGATGTTATCTCAGCAGACATTGTTTCCTCCTGTTCTACCCAAGGCCTTTCTGGTTATCTCTGGAGCTTGAGAATGCATACCTTCACATCCCTATCCATCCCCTCTTCAGGAAAGTTTCACATTTCTCTGTCTGTTCCTTGCATTTTCAGTTCTCTGCTTTGCCTTTGGCCTCTCTGTTGCTCCAGGGCTATTCACAAAATGCCTCACTCCTGTCATTCCTTTTGCAGGGTTTGAGGACTTCAGATTTTTCCTTATCCAGAAGATCTGTTTATTCAACCTCCTTCCCCCAACTCTCTGCTTCAGGATCTTAAGTTTACTACTTTCCTGTTACAGAGTCTGGGGTTCACCATAAACTTCCAGACATCAGTTGTGATACCTTCCCAGGATCATATTTTCCTTGGCTGTAGACTTCAGACAGTTTCCATGCTGCAATCTCTGCCTGCCCCGAAGACTTCTCTCTATAGTTTAAAAAACAAAAACGGTCGTAAGTAAAAGCAAGGTGCAAAAAGGAGCCCAAACAAAATGAAAGAAAATGCACCGAGCTAGCACACTGAGAACGTTTATTAATAGACAAAACAGAAAACAGAAAATGGTGAGCGCTTTCACAACATAAAGTTGCTTCATCAGACAACAGTAAAAGGCTTACACTCTTTAAATAGTCAAATATCCATTACTCAATTAACTAATTAGGGTTAGCAAGCTGTACACAATCAAATTCAAGAGAAGCTTACCACAGTGAATCCTACAATAAAGATGCATTATGCATATAATGTTACACACAAAGTTACTAAGCATATATAACCACACTATATACAGTGTAAAAAACCATGTACATACATATATAAGATAAAACAACGACAGTAAGACATATAAAAAACTACTAAAAACATCTAAAATATCTTCTAAAAGATCTAAAAATCAGTGCATGAGTGGTCGAGCCTTCAAAAAGGGGACCAAAGTAGTGGCACCATTCAACCCAGGAAACTTCTCAGCGTTAAGCTTCAGCATCCATTTTTGCTCATGCCCCTCTGTAATATTTTCTATGTCACCACCCCTAGGGTTCGTATAAATATGTTGCAAAACCAAAAATTTAAAAGAATGTGAACGATCATTAGACATAACATGACAGGCCAGAGCACTGGATTGTTTACAGTTGGTAATGTCTCTCACATGTTCTAAAATACGATCTTTCAACATTCTATTCGTTTTGCCTACATAATAAGCATGGCATTGTTGACAAAAACAAAAATAAACAACATCAGTGGTTCCACAATCTGAATATTGATTAGAATGTAACGAAAAATGCCTGGTAGGATGCACATAATTATTTTTGTTATAAACAAACTGACAAGCACTACAGTTCCTACATGGAAAAGTTCCACGGCGAACAGAGTGAGTTAACTTTTGCGTGTTTCCCCATGGCAAAGGTGTTGTTTAAGTGACTTGCTATTCTTAAAACTGAAATGTGGAATCAGTCCAACCTTGTCTACAAGGCCAGGAACTTCTTGTAAAGGTACCAGTATTTCTTAACAACATCCACATATTGATTAATGTTGCTAGAAAACTGGAGAACCACTCTAAAGTCATTCTCAGCTGTGGCACTGTGTGTTGCATCTGCGATCGCTCTGTTGTGATTATAATAGGGTTTGCACCTAGTATCTCTAAGCTTCCAGGCATCAGATATTGCATTATCAATGTCTGCACTAGAATATCCTCTAGCCAGAAACTCAATTTTCAAGTTATTCAATGCAGCTACTGCATCATTGTCATTACTATGTAGCCTGAGTGTCCTAAAAACTTGCCCTCTTAACACATTCCTAGGAATGTGTCTAGGGTGCATACTAGATTTATGCAGCAATGTGTTCTTTCTAGTTGGTTTATGGTATATAGTACTGCGGAGATGATTCAAATCAGATTTACTGATTTTGACATCAAGAAAAACTTATGTCAGTGGCTGAACACTGGTGTGTAAACCTTAAAAAATCAGTTGTTGAATGCAAATAATCCAAAAATTGGTCTAGATCAGAGCAGGAGCCCTTCCATAACATAAAAGCGTCATCTACAAACCTAACATACCACAGTATTTGTCCAAAGAAAGGATTAGTGGCAGACAAAATGTTTTGCTCTTCCCAACTGACCAGTGCTAAGTTGGCGTAGCTATTGGCACAAGCAGTACCCATTGCCACGTCAACTTTTTGCAGGAAAAACTGTTCTTGAAACATAACAATATTATTTTCTAAAATTATTCTAATAGGGTGCAGATTAACTGTATCTTATTGTTAGTCAAAAGTTTGTGCACAGTAAGAAAATCTCTAATACTATCAACACCCCAAACATTTGGTATACTGGTAAACAGAGATTCTATATCCATGGTCACAAGAACAAATTCCTCATCTCTATCTATCGTCTCCATCCTATTATGTAGCCGCTGTAAGAACATCTCAGTGTCCTTTAAAATTGTATAACAGTTGTCCAGAAAACCATGTAAAGTCCCTTCTACATATATGGAGAGGGGCTCAGTACACCAGCCACTACCTGAAACAATAGGTCTCATAGGTGGAAATAACAAGTCCTTGTGAATTTTAGGTAGACCATATATCCTGGGAACAACAGGCTTATGAACATTGAAATACTTAAAAAGTGAATCATCAATCAAATTAGTTATTAACAAGTCAAAAATTAGAAAAGAAACTTTATCTATGATGGCATTCACCATAGACTTAGAAATACGCTGATATGTGGTAGTATCAAGTAACAGTTTCTCCAATTGTGTAACATATAAATCTTTATCTAAAACAACAATGCCGCCTCCTTTGTCGGCCTGTTTAATGATCAATGAATGTAGGCTTTTTAAATCTTGCAAAGCTCTGTACTCTCCAGTAGTCAGATTATAAAATGACATGGTACAAACAGATAGAGCATTCAGCTCCCTAAAAGCAATCTCACATGCATCAATAAAACGTTGAATACCTATGGGTGTAGCTGGAATAAAAGTACTAGGTTGTTTATACATACAGGCTTGGTTATATATATTGGTGTTGCCTGCAGAAAAAATACATTTTAGAGAGAGATTCCTACCCAAAAGTCTTAAATCTTTTAACATTTCTGCAGGATCAGCCCTCCTGGCAGGAATAAATGATAGACCTTTGTTAAGTAAACTGAGCTGTTCCATAGTTAAGTTAAAAGAAGAAATATTAAAGACTAAACCTGGGTCTATAGACGTCTCTTCTTGGATTGCTGGGCAGCTCCGTCCATTATAGGAGCCCTGGGTGCTTTGTTGTTGTAGGTTAGACTTTTGGAGCGAGTCCTGAATGGCAGCGCTGCCTTCAGCGAGAAATCGCCCTTCTTTGAGCTGTCTAAAAATACACTAGTATCTTTCTTACTAGCAGGTGATGGAATAATATTTCCAGCTGGTATACATGAAATGCTGGATGTATGCGACGTAACCGTTGACGCATACAAAGGATTGATAGTGTTCTCCAGCTATAGGAGTTGCAAAGTTGTCCAAAGCAGTAGAGGAAGCTTGTACATTAAAGGCGACATGCTGAGCATTCGTAGGCATGGACGCCATAACCGGCTGATCAGCCAGAATACCGGAAGTAAGGCCGGAAGCGCTAGCTGCACTATCAAATGCTTGAATTGTATTCGGAGCAAAATTCAAAGTGCTGTTGCCTTGATTAGGTCTATTAGTAGCTTCTTTGGGCCAAGAAAACACATTATTCTTGGCAAAATCAGCTTTGTCTCTATTGAGTTTGGATAGTTTAACAGTCTGCAATCTCTTTTCGTATGCTACGATGTTATCTTGTAATTGACTCATTTTGTTCAGGGTTATGTCACATGAAAAGCTGTCTGTAATCTTAGATTCTAGGTCAATGATCTGTGACTTCAGATCTACTTCTATAGGTAGAAAAAATTCCAGTAAGAGTTCCATATACTTGGAACTAAATTGCAAGTTCAATTCTTGCCACTTACGAAGTAAAACTGGATATGCATCCACATAAGTGGGCATATTCAATATTCTCAGTAAACGTGGAATGATCTTGGCTTCCAAAGAAGCTTGCAAATGCAGTCGCTGCCATTGTAACCTTTTATATTTGTACATCAAGTTCTCTAAGCTTTTATATTGTTGAAAAAATTCAGGTAGACGTTGATTTGTAGAGAAAGTGTCATTCACATCAGCATTTGTCTCCAAATTCAGTAATGGATTAACTGGAATATCCAAAATCCTTAGAAAACGATGATGCTGTCCACTCATGGACTGTTCAGTTGTAGTATCCTCCATTAGACTGTGTGCCCCTTGACCATTAGACTGTGTGCCCCTTGACCGAATAAAAGAAAATAGTATAAAAAACAAAAACGGTCGTAGGTAAAAGCAAAGTGCAAAAAGGAGCCCAAACAAAATGAAAGAAAATGCACTGAGCTAGCACACTGAGAATGTTTATTAATAGACAAAACAGAAAACAGAAAATGGTGAGCGCTTTCACAACATAAAGTTGCTTCATCAGACAACAGTAAAAGGCTTACACTCTATTTAAATAGTCAAATATCCATTACTCAATTAACTAATTAGGGTTAGCAAGCTGTACACAATCAAATTCAAGAGAAGCTTACCACAGTGAATCCTACAATAAAGATGCACTATGCATATAATGTTACACACAAAGTTACTAAGCATATATAACCACACTATATACAGTGTAAAAAACCATGTACATGCATATATAAGATAAAACAACGACAGTAAGACATATAAAAAACTACTAAAAACATCTAAAATATCTTCTAAAAAGATCTAAAAATCAGTGCATGAATGGTCGAGCCTTCAAAAAGGGGACCAAAGTAGTGGCAGCATTCAACCCAGGAAACTTCTCAGCGTTAAGCTTCAGCATCCATTTTTGCTCATGCCCCTCTGTAATATTTTCTATGTCATCACCCCTAGGGTTCGTATAAATATGTTGCAAAACCAAAAGTTTAAAAGAATGTGAACGTTCATTAGACATAACGTGACAGGCCAGAGTACTGGATTGTTTACAGTTGGTAATGTCTCTCACATGTTCTAAAATACGATCTTTCAACATTCTATTCGTTTTGCCTACATAATAAGCATGGCATTGTTGACAAAAACAAAAATAAACAACATCAGTGCAAGTCACTTAAACAACACCTTTGCCATGGGGAAACACGCAAAAAGTTAACTCACTCTGTTCGCCGTGGAACTTTTCCATGTAGGAACTGTAGTGCTTGTCAGTTTGTTTATAACAAAAATAATTATGTGCATCCTACCAGGCATTTTTCGTTGCATTCTAATCAATATTCAGATTGTAGAACCACTGATGTTGTTTATTTTTGTTTTTGTCAACAATGCCATGCTTATTGTGTAGGCAAAACAAATAGAATGTTGAAAGATCGTATTTTAGAACATGTGAGAGACATTACCAACTTTAAACAATCCAGTTCTCTGGCCTGTCACGTTATGTCTAATGATCGTTCACATTCTTTTAAATTTTTGGTTTTGCAACATATTTATACGAACCCTAGGGGTGGTGACATAGAAAATATTACAGAGGGGCATGAGCAAAAATGGATACTGAAGCTTAACGCTGAGAAGTTTCCTGGGTTGAATGCTGCCACTACTTTGGTCCCCTTTTTGAAGGCTCGACCACTCATGCACTGATTTTTACATCTTTTAGAAGATATTTTAGATATTTTTAGTAGTTTTTTATATGTCTTACTGTCGTTGTTTTATCTTATATATGTATGTACATGTTTTTTTACACTGTATATAGTGTGGTTATATATGCTTAGTAACTTTGTGTGTAACATTATATGCATAGTGCATCTTTATTGTAGGATTCACTGTGGTAAGCTTCTCTTGAATTTGATCGTGTACAGCTTGCTAACCTTAATTAGTTAATTGAGTAATGGATATTTGACTATTTAAATAGAGTGTAAGCCTTTTACTGTTGTCTGATGAAGCAACTTTATGTTGTGAAAGCGCTCACCATTTTCTGTTTTGTCTATTAATAAACATTCTCAGTGTGCTAGCTCGGTGCATTTTCTTTCATTTTGTTTCTCTCTATAGTTGCCTTTTTCTATAGCCTTCTTCCTCTGGTGTCTGTCACTGCCAGGGAATTTCTCAGTGTTCTCAGCTTCCACCATTCCCATGGTCCCTCTTGCCAGGCTCCATATGAGGAAGCTTCAGTGGTACCGCAAGTTATTGTGCTTCAGCTTTGCCACCCACTGGATTTTCTGGTACCTTTCCTTCCCTGTCTCAAGCATTAGCTCCAGTGGTGGATTCATCAGCTTTCTCTCAACCCAGGGATTCCTTTTCAAGCTCCACTTCCCACTCAGGAGCTCTTTACAGATGCCTCAGACAGGGGGTGGGGTGCCTCCTGTGGCCTCCTAAAGGTTCAGTGTCCCTGGCATCCTCATCAGAGGCCTGACCACATTAACATAAAGGAGATGAGGTCTCTGCTTCTGGCTGTGGAAGCCTTTCATTCTCTCTTTAAGTCCAGGCCACTCAAAGTTTTCACGGACAATACCATAGTGATGTCGTACATCAACAAGCAGTGGGGCACAAAGTTCTATCTTCTTTGCAGACCAGCTTTTCAGTACTGGAATCTGGCAATCCACTATCATGTGACTCTTCAGGCAGTTTACATTCCCTCTGAGCACAATCTTTTGGCAGACTCCTCGAGCAGGTCCAGCACACAAACTCACGAATGGATGCTTCACAGAGATGTATTCCTGGACATTGGCCATCAGTGGGGTGTTCCACAGGTAGATCTTTTTTCTTCCCCTCTAAACAGACAACTTCCTCTATTCTGTTTCAGAGTCCCAAGTCCTCTGGCTTGGAAAGTGGACATCCTGTTTTTTCCTTAGAAGGTGATGTTTCTATATGTCTTCCCCCCTTCCTCTGTTATGAGTTCTGCATAAGATATAGCAGGACCCCCCAAATCTTGCTGGTGACTCCCTTTTGGCCCAGACAGCATTGTTTCCCCCCCTTCTTTCTCACGTCACCAGGAGCAATCATCACATGCTGCCTCACAGGGTGGATCTTTTCACACAGACAAGGGGGGTTCTCATCCATCCTCACTTGTCCACTCTTCAAATGACAGTGATAGTATTTAGGATGTACTTCTGGGTCTGCAGGAGCCCAGGAAATCATATATGTCCAAATGGAAGTGATCTTCTGTCTGGTGCCTTTCTTGCCATCAAACTCTCCTCTTTCTGGTGGTTCCTCAGGGTCTGTCTTATTTGTGTGATCTGCTCCATGCTGGGTTGGCATACTCTTCTGTTAAAGTTCTTCTGTCAACAATTTCAGCTTGTCGGCCCTTGAATCATCCTCTGGCCTCTAGATTTGAGGTCAAACTATTTCCTAAAGGTGTCCTTCATATCAGGCCTCCCAGAAAGCCTATTCTACCTTCCTGGGATCCCAATTTTGTACCTGAAAATTTGACTCAGACTTGTTTTAAGCCTTCTTCTTCAGCTTCCTTACAACACTGTAGTTGGAAGACTGTTGTTTTTTTGGCTCTCACTTCAGTCAAGAGGGTTTCTGAACTTCAGTCTCTCATAGCTATTCCTCCTTTCTTGGATTTCCACAGAGACAAGGTGTCTCTTCATACTAGCCTTCTTTTATGCCCAAGGTGATCAGTGAGTTTTCCCTTAATCAGTTTATTCACCTTCATTTTTTTTTCCTTTTCCATAGTCTACCGGTGAGAAGGTTCTTCTCACCTTGGATTTGCATAGAGAGCTCAGATTTTATTTGGATAACATTAAATGTATTTGCAAATCTGAGTATCTTTCTGTTTCTTTTCCTCCCAAGACTTTGGGTTTGGCTGTTTCTAAGCAAACCATCTCCTCCTGGATTTCTAAGGCCATTTTTTTTGTTATTCTTTTCGTGGAAAATGTGTTTCCTCATCAGTAAAGGCACATTTGACTAGGACAGTTGCCTCCAGTGGTGCTCTTTTCAAGAGTTTGTATACCAGTTCCATCCTTGAGACTGCTACTTGGTCTTTTCACTAAGCATTACAAATTGGATGTTATTTCCAGGGCCAGGGTAGGCTTTGCCAGGGCTATCCTGCATGGGTTTGTAGAGGGCTCTCCCTGCATTCCTCCTCCCAGGTTTCCTCTTGAGCTCTTGTACTCTCCCTTAGGTAAAGTATACAGTAACAGTGATATGGAAGGACATAGTACAGGTCTGTAAAATTATACCATAACAGTAGATGTCCTTCTCTTCACTGTTGCAGTATTCACTCCTTCCTTCCTAACCTCTCCATTTTAGCTCTTATTCTGTAGTTTCTTACACTCCTGGCCATGGGGTCCGTAGTCTTTTTTTCCTTTTTCTCCTTCTGGATGCACATGTTCTCCTTGTCCTCAAAGGTATTCTGCTCCTCCCATGGTTTTCTCAGTTCTGAGTGTGTGCGCCTCTATGTCACATTTATGCTTATGCCGTACACCATGGGCAGGGAACATATGTGTGATGTATGATGCCTGTAAGTACTAAAGGCTCTGGTATTCTGGCTGGACATTAGGCTATCCTTGGCAGGAGATCCCTTAGGTAAAGAATATTGCAACAGTGAAGAGAAGGAAATCTACTGCTATGGTAAGATCTTACACTACTGCACTTTTTGGGAGTGTGATGAGTTGGCAGATTTAAAAAATTTCCTTCAGAGTACTCTGTCAGAAATATTGGGTGAGCAAACAGCTGTAACTAAGGAAATTATTCTTTTGAGCTGGGACACAGGATCTGAATTGCCTAGACATAGTAAGAACTTGTTAAGTTTAATTCTGTTCGCTGCCAAAGAAAGCTTTTAAATTTTGTAATACCTTATGAAGTTTAATTTTGTTGGCTACCAAAAAAGCAACCATTAGAAAATGAAAATCAAAGTCTAAATCATCTGCATTTGAAGTATTTAACATTCTAAAAGAACTGGAAGAGGGATCTTTAGAAAAGGGAAGGAGCAAATTACATATAAATACAGTAAATGGCAACTGTGGGAATAACACATAGGTTCATAGACATATACTAGGCTAATGACCACCAGAGCCTTTATAAGCCTAGCCTTTCAATCCAACCCATTTATGCCCCTATGTATCATAGTCATTTATTAAGAGGTGGCATGTTAGGAAGTTTCCAGAGGTTATGTTGGGGTGGGGTCTATATTAGTTCGTCAAAAACTAACTTCAGCAAATGGCCAATGTCCTTCTATTCCCATGTTGCAGTATTCTGTACTCTTGGGTTTCCTTCTCTTTCTGCCCAAATGTCCAACCAGTATTCAAAAGCTTGCAGTCACTGCCAGGTGCATGGGACATCTGACGTAGCTAGAGGTACGTGGGCCATAAAAGTGATGTCTGCACTAACCAGACTTCAGACCTTCTCTGCCACCAGTCAAATGTCAGCTATTCCTGCCAATACCAGCTGTTGGATCAAGAATATTAAGATAAGTACCCCTTTGGGGATGTTTCACTTTTGGGTCACTGCATGCTTCTGTGGGTTCATGTCATCCAGGAAGGGTAAGTGCAAGTGTGGCCGTCAGATTCCCCATAAAGATGCCCATGAGCTCTGCCTCTTTTGTCTAGGACCTACGCATGGCCATAAGGCCTGCCCCATCTGCCAGGCCTTTGTCCCAAAAACCCTGCATAGCAGACTGCATGCACTGAACATATATCTAGAGAATCAGCGATTAAAGCACTTAGCCTTAGGTATTTAGGGGCCATCTAGTTAGTCCATTCAGCCGCCCAAGAAAAAGGCCAAAACCTCTAGGCCTGAAGTTGTAGCTGTGCTACAGCACCAGATGTACCTTCTGTGGTCATTGGCTTGGAGGAGCGATCATTTGCATCTGATATGGGCAGAGCAGCTACCAATGTGGAAGCTGCAGAACCTGGTGTGGAAGGCACGTCCTTGGAGGTCCTGCAGATGTTGACTTCCATAGGTGAGAGGGAACCTTGGCTTGCACCTGCCACCTGGATGGATGCCTCCCCTACCACACTACTTAGCAATTCCAGACCTACCCAGACGCCAGCTAGGCTTTCTCTGAAAAAGAAGGAGAAGAGAAAGTATACTTCTCCCCCTACAGAAAGCCACCCTGATTGGCAGGCATTCTCACAGAGTTTATTCAATGTCTTCATGGCTTTAATGCCTGCTACTCCCTTACCCTCCCAGTGGCTCCCCCTGTAATGAGCTCTAGGCCCCAGGTTATAGATACCTCTCAGGTGGAATCAGAGAAATCCTGTGAGTCTTCCTCAGAGGATTAACCTTCCTATGTCTCACAGTTACCCTCCCCTCATGGCTACGCCTTCCCAGAGGAAGAGTCTGCTAAAGCTGACTCCCCAGCTGAGGATCTCATCTTTGGGGAGATTACTGCTAAGATGAGGGAACACTTTAAGTGAGACCCTTCTGAGGTGACAGAATTCTAGAAAAGACACTACAAACTCCTTCAGATTGTCTCCCCTGTCCCTTCAGCTATACCCCCAGTACTGCCAGACTTTCTTGATGCATTCAGTGCAGCATCTCTCAGCCTCCAGCACCCCACTAGACTGACAGATTCTACAAAGTCCCTGAAGGGGCCAAATATTTGGTTAAGTGCCCTGCTATGAACCCTGGCACTGTCCCTGTTTCAGTGGAAAAGGCTTCCAAATTACTTCCATCCTCTTTCCTCCTGCCTACTGACAAAGATAGCAAGGACATGGAATGCCTGGTGATGAAGGTCTACACATCTCCCACCCTAGCTTTCAGGGCAATACATTATCAAACTCATGTGTTCAAGTATGTCTTAGCCCTTTTGGAAAAAGCCAGCAAACAATTGCCTGATATTCCAGACTCTCCTGCCGAAGCTCAACTGTCTAGTCTTATTTCCCTAACCTCTCAGGTCACTAGGCACTCTACTAAGTGCAGCTACAATGCTGCAGAAGCCTCAGAAAAGTCAGCTGCATCAGCTTCTGTACTTAGGAGATATTCCTGGCTATGGTTACAGCCATACCTCTCAACCTGGAAACATCAAAAATCAGGACAAGGCCCATGAAAAATAGATACAAATCTGTATGCTGATTAACATAAAATTTGCATACATAATTACACAATCCAACCACCCCAATGGAATTGTGGGATACCAACTTTCAAACGCAAACTGAAGAATAGAACCAAAATATAGCACCAGAGTCCCCTTGCAGCCATTCCAATGTCCCATTGCCTGGCTATTCCACCCCATTTACCATAAACACTAATGTGTGCATACTGCTTTACCTCTACAATGATAATTTGGATTTTATTTTTACATTTTATAGCACAATGCACAAACACTAATAGATATCTGCTAAACAAAGCAATACTGTCTCACAATGAAAACAGACTTGGCATTAAAACTTCTCTATCCTTGAAACTCACATTCATTAAAACAGCATTGAAACCCACACCACATCCAAAGAAAATGCATCTGGCCAGTGGTGGATAAAGATTACCTTTGAGCTGTTTTTAAATCATAGGTCCTTTGCACACAAAACAAGAAACATACATGCATTCTTTGATACACCTTCCTGACTTTATTAAATTATATTCCTTGTATAATACAGCACACTTGTTAGACTTAAGTTAGAGTGCATTTTAAATTTATTGTTTAAACATTTTTCCAGTAGGCAATGAAACAAAAATGCATGAACCAATAATGACAAAACTCCCCTATTCAGAACATTTCCATGATAAAAGTCTACTTCTACACACACACACAATATATATATATATATATATATATATATATATATATATATATATATATTTTATATATATATATATATATATATATATATATATATATGGATTCACTTCAGAAGCTTGAAATACTGAAATCTCGAATTTCAGTATCTCGAGCCCTAGAAGCCAAATCCAAACAACAACAAAAACTGAAAACCGCGAAATTCAAAACCTCGAATACCGGAGGTTTGGAAGTTTGTGGTACTACACACACACACACCATTCTCCACACAAACACACACAATCTGTCTACTACATGAAAGCAGGGGGGCTGCACCCCCCACCCCCCCACTTAAATATTCTCACTCCGAGGTTGCATTACATACAAACACACACAAAACACCACTACACAAGCTACATTCTCATCACACACACACATCACAGCAACAAAACACACTGACACACACCACAGCCCCTACCTAAACCCCTTAACACACACTTACCTGAAGACATGACTACAGTGGAAGTTTAGAAGTGTGAAATTCAAAACCTTTGGTATTCGAGGGTTTGAATTTCATGCTTCTGAACTTTCGCTGTTCTGTGGATTTGACTTCCTGGGATCAAAATACTGAAATTCAAGATTTCAGTATTTCGAGCTTCTGAAAGGAACCCATATATATATATATATATATATATATATATATATATATATATATATTGAATGACAGTAGTGTAAGCCATAGGCATCTCGAGCAGCTACTTGCACTTATTTTCAAGTTCACTTTTTTTGGGGGGGCAAAAGGCCAAAAAACAGGGACACATTTTAATCATTACTTGTATAATTTTGGAAAGCTGCTTGAATAAAACGTGTTACCATAATGCATTTCACTGCCAAGTCTTGAACCCAGGACCCTGTACACTACAGTCAGAGCAACATACCACTAAGCCAAATCAGCAGTTTCCTGAAAGACAGGAAGACTGAAACTTAAATGGCTATCATTTAGTGAATTCAGTTCTCACTTCTCACCATAGCTTTCAACATCTTAGCACAAAAAACCTGGACAAAGTCAATAATGGCAGAATACAGAATTTATTTCTCACTTCACACCATAGCTCTCAAGCAACGTCTTAGCACAAAAAACCTGGACAAAGCCAATAATAGGGGAATACAGCCCCAAAATAGGGACACATTTCAAATAATGATCTTATAAACATAGAAAGTTGCTAGAATAAAATGTTTTGTGTTACCATTTATTTTTCGAAGAATATGAAGTCTGAAATTCAAATGCCTGTCATTATTTAGTGAATTTAATCCTTGATGAATCCTTCAGTGATTTGCCACAAAAATCCTGAAAACCAGAGATGTAATGAGGAACAGAACAAAAATATGAGGCATAAATTCACAAGTGCTGGTGGCTAGGGACTTTAGGCTCTTTTTACCTGTACCCAAGGTACAGAGTTTGAGCCTGAGTACCTCTAGCCCCCCCACACACACACACCCCAGCTGAAATAAATAACTCTCTCTGTTCAAGTGAAAACAGTACCTTAAGCTCTGCAGAAGTTGTTTCCCAAGCAGCAACTCCGTCCGTACGTAGCAGAAAAATAAATTTTCCGTTCCTTGCAGCAGAAAAATAAACTCCCTCCATTCTCATGCATAGATCATAAACTCCATTCTCGCAAGCAGAAAAATAAACTCCATCCGTTCTCGTGCAAAAACCTCGTTCTCGCCATTCAAACAGCAAACAGCCAGAAAGCTTGATTCTGTCAGGCTGATGGAGGTGACATTATCGCGCAGGTGATGACGTCAGCTAAAAAGTACGAAAGAAAAAAATTAAAAACAAAGCTGGAAAAAAATCGGAAATGAAGGGATACCATTCAGGAATTGTGGCACCCTATTATTTGGACCCCAAAACTCATTTTTTACTGAGTAATTCAGTATGCTTGGGAGGTATGGTTTCAGCCTCTACCAGATGACATCCGGGCAAAACTTTTAGATGCACCTTTAGACAACTCAGCTCTGTTTGGAACTAAAGCAGCAGATGTATTCAAAACTCTGCAGCAAAAAGGGAGGACGCTAAAGGACCTTAAGCACCTGTTCATGTCTCTTATACCCAAATTCCATAGAAATTACACAGCCACAATTCAGTTTAACAGGAAGTCTTCTGCCCCCAACCCTCCTTTTAGGCCCAGGAAAGCTGCCATGAAGCTAGCTACTCCCCTCCAGGCCTGCACAGACTTTCATCCAGAAGCTCCAATTTCAAGATAGGGCAGGTAGTCTGTGACTACCTGCCACTCTTGAATCCCCTCCCTAATTCCATTCCCTTGTCATTAAAGACTCTCTCACTGTCTCCCTGTGTGGAAAAACATCACTACAGACAAATGGGTTATATCCATAGTACAAAAAGGCTATTTCATGATCTGGATCACTACCCCATCTTGGAGAGGTATTCCCCAGCCTCCCAAAGAACAGTTACCTCTTTTTCAAACAGTTCTAGACAGCCTTATTGCACAAGGTACTATTCAACCTGTCCCACCTTTAGGAAAGGAAAAAGGATTCTATTACAGTCTCTTCCTAGTCCCAAGGAAAGATGGGCCCTGTAGACCAGTCCTAGATCTCTCCTACCTAAATCATTTCCTACAAGTGCCCACCTTTCAGATACTCACCTTGCAAACATTTTTCCCTTTGATCTAACTCAGGGATTCATGGCCACCCTGGACATCAAGGATGCCTACCTTCACATCCCCATCCAACCTAGTTTCAGGATATATCTGCGATTCTCTGTGGCCTCCTCACATTATCAATTCTCAGACTTACCCTTTGGCCTTTCTACAGGTCCGAGGGCTTTCACCAAGTGCCTGCCACCAGTGGTAGCCTTCTGCAGGACCCAAGGGATTTAAATTTTCCCTTATTTAGACGATCTGCATATTCAGGCAGATTGCAAAGAATTCCTCCTACTCCATCTTCAGACCTCTCTGTCCCTCATGCAGGTGCTCGGGTTCAAGATAAATTACTCCAAGTCCCACCTGACTCCCTCTCAAGATCCCATCTTCTTGGGGTGCAGAATCTGGACGGATATCATGAAGGCCTTCCTACCTCCCCAAACGGTGAAAAACTTAATGCAGTACCTGCTCGCTGTCCTTCAGGCCACAGAAATGACTGCCTGGCAGTACCTCAGGCTCCTGGTGCACATTGGCCTCAAGCATTCCCATGCTACCATTGACAAGACTTCACATCAAAAAGCTACAATGGTACCTAAGATCGATATGGACTCAGCACTCTCATCCTCTGGAATTCAAAATCCACTTCTTACCTTGGCTCAGGGAAGAGATTCAATGGTGGCTGAATCAGGTGAGTGACAACACAGGCCTACCTCCAAGTTCCCCTGCCGTTACAGGAAATGTACATGGATGCCTCAGACCTGGGGCATAGAGCAATCATAGGTTCACTAAGGGTAGAGGGTACGTGGCCGGATTCCTCCAAACAGGAGCATATCTATGTCAGAGAGATGAGAGCAATATTTTTGGCCCTGAAGGCATTTCAGCCTTCACTGAAACAAGGCCCATTGAAACTGTTCACAGACAACACCACAGTGCTGTGGTATGTCAACAATCATGGGGGAACGAAATCAAATTTGCTGTACATGCTTGTTCTTCTAGTGTGGGAGCTAGCCATAAAACAGAGAATCACACTTCAAGCAGTGTACATCCCTTAGGAACAGAATTCCCAGGCAGACAACTTAAGCACTTCCATATCACAGTCCCAAGAATGGATGCTCCACAGGGATGTGTTCTTGGACATAGATCTGTTTGAAGTGTACCCCATCCATGGACTGTCTCTCAATGAACAGACAACTTCCAGCCTTTTGCACCAGGCTGCCCAGCCCTGTGGTGAGGGCCATACCTCCCAACCATACTGAATTACTCACTTTTTACCAAGTTTTGGGGTCCAAATAATGGGGTGCCATGATTCCTGAGCGGCACCCCTTCATTTCTGAATTTTTCCCAGCCTTTTTTTCGCTTTTTGAGCTGACGTCATCACCTGCATGATGATGTCAGCTCCGTCAGTCTGTTGGAATTGAGCTCAGGGGCTCACGTGCACACTTCTGGCTCACTGCTTTCTGCTTAAATTAGATCTGGAAGTGGGAACAGGAACCAGGAAGGACTATTTGAATGGTGGAAAGGACTGCTGGAAACATTCACTTGGATCTGCGAGCTAGCAAGAATGGTAAGGATGGTTTGAATGGTGGAAAGGACTGCTGGAAACATTTACGTGGATCTGCGTCTGGGAAGGACTGCTGGAAACATTTATTTTAGGTACAGAGCTTGAGCGATGGTGGAAAAGACTGCTGGAAATGATCTGCAAACCGTGCTAGGACTGCTGGAAACAATCTGCAAGCCGTGCGTACTGCAGAGTGTTTTGTGTGTGTGTGTGTGTGTGTGTGTGTGTGTGTGTGTGTGTGTATGAATGCCCCAGGGGAATACACCTGGTGGCTAGAAGGTACTCAGGCTCAAACCCTGTACCTTGGGTACAGGTAAAAAGAGCCTAAAGTCCCTAACCACCACCACATGTGAATTTATGCCTCATATTTTTGTTCTGTTCCTCATAAAATTTGTGGTTTTCAGGATTTTTGTGGCAAATCACTGAAGGACTGAATTCACGAAATAATGACAGACATTTGAATTTCAAACTTCATATTCTTCAGAAAATAAATGGTAACACAAAACCTTTTATTCTAGCAATTTTCTAAGTTTATAAGATCAGTATTTGAAATGTGTCTGTATTTTCGGGCAGTATTCCCCATTATTGGCTTTGTCCAGGTTTTTTGTGCTAAGACGTTGAGAGCTATGGTGAGATTTCAGAACTGAATTCTGTATTCCCCCATTATTAGCTGTGTCCAGGTTTTTTGTGCTAAGACGTTGAGAGCTATGGTGAGAAGTGAGAAAATTTCACTAAATGATGGCAATTTAAGATTCATTCTTCCTATCCTTCAGGAAACTGCTGATTTGGCATAGTGGTATGTTGCTCTGACTGTAGTGCACAGCTTCCTAGGTTCAAGACTTGGCAGTGAAATGCATGGTGGTAACATAACATTTTATTCTAGCAACTTTCCAAAATTATACAAGTAATGTTTAAAATGTGTCCCTGGCTTTTTGCCCGCCCCCCCCCCCAAAATGAAATTGAAAATGTGTGAGAGGATGTGCAAGATGCCTATGGCTTACATTGTCATTCTATTTTATAGTGTGTGTGTGTAAGTAGACTTTTATGATGGAAATGTTCTGAATTGGGCAGTTTTGTCATTATTGGTTCATGCATTTTGTTTCATTGCCTACTGGAAATATGTTCAAACAAATTTAAAATGTGCTCTAAGTCTAACAAGTGTGGTATATTATACAAGGAATATATTATAAAGTCAGGAAGGTGTATCAAAGAACACATGTATGTTTTTTGTTTTGTGTGCAAGGGGCTTATGATTTGAAAACAGCCCAAAAGAAATCTTTATCCACCACTGGCCAGATGCATTTTCTTTGGATGTGGTGTGGGTTTCAATGCTGTTTCAATGAATATGAGTTTCAAGGGCAGAGAAGTTTTAATGCTAAGTCTATTTTCATTGTGAGACAGTATTGCTTTGTTTAGCAGATGTCTATTAGTGTTTGTGCATTGTTGTGCTGTAAAATGTAAAAATAAAATCCAAATAATCATTGTAGAAGTAAAGCAGTATGCACCCATTAGTGTTTATGGTAAATGGGATGAAATAGCCAGGTAATGGGACATTGGATGGCTGCATGGGGATTCTGGTGCCATATTTTGGTTGTCTGTTCTTCAGTTTGTGTTTGAAAGTTGGTATCCCACAATTCCATTGGAGTGGGGCAGCTTTACGTAATTATGTACGCCAATGTTATATTAATCAGTGTACAGATTTGTACCTATTTTTCATGGGCCTTGTCCAGATTTTTGATGTTTCCAGGTTGAGAGGTATGGTGAGGACAATGGATGCCTTTTCAATTAGCTAGAAGGGGATGTTTCTTTATGCATTCCCCCCTTCCCACTTCTTCAATAAATCCTTCTAAAAATTCAGCAGGGCAGACCAAAATCTTGTTGACCCCCTTTTGGCCAAAACAGCACTGGGTTCCCCTCCTCCTGCATTTAGTAGTCACCACAAATTATCCCACAGAGTGGACATTCAAGGGATCTCTAATACATCCACACTGGAAATCTGTACACCTCACCCTTTGGGTGATATAATTCTGATCCCATACAGACATTTATAATAATGAGGATGTGTTCACAGTCCTGCAGGAGGCCAGGAAACCTAATACTAGGAGATCTTGTATATCTAAATGGAAAATATTCTCCATATGGTGTCTTCAAAGACAGTTGGACCCATTTCAGGGGGATGTACCTCTGGTACTGTCCTACCTGTGTGAACTGCTGCAGGCAATGTTAATGTACTCCTCCATCAAGGCTCACCAGGCTGCAATTTCAGCCTGCCTGCCTGTAGAACCCCCTTTAGTTTCCAAAATTGCCTTCATACCTGTTCATAATGGAAGTGCTGCACTTCAGGCTCCCCAGGAAATCTATTCCCCCTCCCTGGGACCTGAATTATATCTTGGAGAAAGCTTGCACTCCCCCCTTTTGAACCAGCCTTCAAGGCTTCTCTGAAACACTGCACATGGAAAGCAGTACTCCTAGTGGCTTTGACTTCAGCCAGAAGAGCGTCTGAATTACAAGCTCACATGGCCATTCCCCCATTCCTCATCTTCCACAAAGATAGGGTAACCCTTAGGACAAATCCTTCCTTCATGCTCAAGGTGGTCAATGAGCTTTCCTTAAACCAAGCTATTCATCTCCTCACCTTGTCTGCCCACCCTCAGAGTGACAGTTAGAGAGTCTTACACTCCCTTAATGTGCACAGACAGCTCTGGTTTTACTTAGTCAAGACTAAATCTATCAGAAAATCTGACCAGTTGTTTGTCTCCTTCCACCCCAGGGCTCTAGGGAAAGCTGTAACTAAACAGACAATTTCTGCCTGGATTTCAAATGCAATTACCTTCTTCACCATGGAAAATCCTTGAGGTCTAAGGTTAAAGCACACTCCACTAGGGCCATAGCTTCATCAGGAGCCTTCTTTAAAGGAATAGACAGTGCCACCATTTTAGAGGCAGCTACATGGACATCTGTCCACACATTCACCAAGCATTACAAGTTAGATCACATTTCTAGATCCAGGGCTCGATTTGCTAGGGCAATCCTCCATGGATTTCTGGAAAATTCTTCTCAGCCACCGCCCTCTACCTCACAGTGAGCTTTGGCACTCACTCAACCAAGAGTACAGAATACTGCAACATGGGAATAGAAGGACAGAGAATAGTTGTGTAAAATCTTACCATAACCATAGATGTCCTTCTGTTCCATGTTGCAGTATTCCTTCCTGCCTGTTCACTTTTTGGCTCTTCTTGGATAGCACTGAGCTTACATAGTTTGGCCTGGGACTGGGGTCCAACTGAAGTGCTCAGTTCAGAGGTCTGGTACATGCAGACATCACTTTCATGGCCCATGTACCTCTAGCCACGTCAGACATCCCACACACCTGGCAGTGGCTGCAAGCTTTTGAATACTGGCTGGACGTTCAGTTAGCAAGAGGAGGAAACCCAAGAGTACAGAATACTGCAACATGGAAGAGAAGGACATCCATGATTATGGTAAAATTTTACACAACTGTTTTTTCATCGAACATAAATCAGCAAACAGCAGTTCATCGAACATTCATATCTGTGAATGTTTTTCACAGGTCAGTAAGTTACTTATCCAGCATAAGGAATTTTTTCCTTTTCTCCACTGTAGTGCAATCTTGGATTTGGTATATATAAGTAGGGGAGGGATGGGGGCACAGCCTCCACCTTGGTGTGTATGACAGTTGGTATATTGGCCAAGTGACTCACTGTTCTGTGAAAAACATTTGTTGATGTGAATGATCAGTCAATGGCCATTAGCTGAAGTTAGTTTTCGGCAAACTAATATAGAGCCGCTGGTGTGTAGGTTAGTTTGAGCATTACTGTCTGCCTTTGTCTTTCAGAGACATGGGCAGGGCAGACCTGGTGTGAACCCATCCATTGGTCAAGGTTACACTTAAATAGGGCTAGGGATGAACTTTGCTTCACATGGATTTGGGAGCCTGTTCTAGAGCATGAGGATCCTCTGAGACACATATCTGTTTCGCCAACATGTCTTATTTATATCACAAGCAATTTTTAAATTATAGGATCTAGTGGTACTGATGATTTTTGTTTTGTGAATTTGCAAAAAGTCAATCAGAGCTGGATATGAGGATGCCTTGTGTGCCAGGCATAGATAACCTCTTAGTAACCTGTAGGAGACAGAGTATAGAGAGAAGGCTTTAAGCTGATTCTTGTAGGACAATGTGTTTATACCCTGGATTCTTCTGGTAAGAAACCTGTGTGGGTGTTCCAACTATTGCATTTGTCTGGTCAGGTGCATACTGAAGTGAGCATTATATCTCAATGATAGGTCTGATGTGGGCTGAATAAAGTGGTATTATGACTTCCTTGGACCTGGATGTTATGTTCTTATAAGTTAGGCGACATAGAATAATTCCCTTACTATCTTGGCAACATGTTGGTCAAAGATCAAATTACTGTCTACATATGTTTTCAGATCCCTGACTACCAAGTCAGCTCTTAGGGGTATCTTATTGGTGGAGTAATTAACTTGGGTGGCAGTTTTCCAAAAAGGCAATATAATGCATTCATTGGCACTGAGTTTTAATCTGGGACTTTGAGACCAGTCATTTGTCTGTGTTAGACCTTCTTGTAAGATGTTTGTGTCATGTGAGAAATCTGTTGTAGTTCCCAATTTACAGCCATCTATGAACTTGGTGAGCCAAAGGCCCTTGATATTAGCCTGTACCGCCGAGAAGTAGATGTCAGATAGAAGCAGTCCTGGCACTGAGCCCTGAGGCATCTCACTGGTGACCAGTCTTTTAGAAGAGGTGGGCTCACCAATCTTGACTTCCTGGGTCCTGTCTGTAAGCCAGCTGGCAGTCCAATGAGTTATGTAGGGGTTTATGCCATTTGGTGAGTTTTTGAGATGTACCCAAGTGGGATATTGTACTGAATGCCTTGGCCAGGTCCAGGCAGTATGCACTGTTTTCCCCTCATCCATTGCCTTGGTGACCTTCTCAGAGAAGATCACCAGGTTTAGTAGGCATGACCTTTCCTTGACAAAGCCAAATTGGATTGGGTCCATTGTCTGAAAGTTGCCTATGTCCTTGTTGATCATTTCCATGACATTGCATATTTGTCTAGTCAGAGTAATAGCCAAGTAGTTTCTGGGGTCTGTTGATGGTCCACTCTTTTGAAGTAGGATGACCATTGCAGTCCTCCTCTCTTGTGGCACAATGTCTGTTTTGAGGCTATAGTTGAAAAGTGACTCACATGGTCCTGATAAGTCATGTTTCAAGCTATTTAGAATGAATCCCAGGATATTGTCAAGGCCCATTTAGGCTGTGTTCTTGGCCTTAGGGAGTGCCTCCAGGACTTGCTCCATGATAATTGCTGGGGGGGGGGGTTATACTAGAAGGTATTTCATGGGACAGGAAAGGGTATGAAGTTAGAGCTGAATTTGTCAGCCATTAAATTCACTATGTTGGTCTGCTCAGTGAAAATGGCACCATTAACTACCAGCTTGGCACACTAGGGTGTGCTACCTTTGAGGTTATGGACATAGCTGTAGAAGGTCTTGTGGTTGCATTTAGCCTGTGAGGCTGTCTTGACCTCATAATTGGCATTATTTAACTAGTTCTCTTAATTTACTGTTTAGTTTAATTAGAGAGCTCCTGTCATTATGGGAGTTACTCTTTCCAGATTTTAGTCATGGCCTTTTTCCTTTTGTCATATACCCTATTAAGGTTAGGATTCCACAAGTGTGGTTTGTTTTAGGTTTACTTCTAGTAGGTATATCAGCCTGTACACAGTCTTTGTGAAGAATTCTGCGTAGGTTGCTGTGAACTTGGGGTTGGGAGGGGCACTGAATTTTGAAAAATTGTCTCTTAGGATATAGTTTGATTTGGAATAGTTAAGTGTTACAGTGTTTTCTGGTATTACTGGGTTGATTTTTATTTCAATGGTGACAGCTTTGTGGTCTGATCTCACCAGTCAGGACATGAAACAGGGAGGGAGGGGATTTTCCTATACCGGGGAGCACCAGGTCCAGTATGCTTGAACCTCTGGTGGGCGAGTGCACTATCTGATCAAAGGTACTTGTGTTAATAAAGTTCAGGAATCATGCCTTCAAGTATGAAGCAGTGTATGTTTCTCAGTCTATAGAAGGGGCAGTTAGTCTCCCACATATAGAGTATTTTCTTTAATGATGAGTATATGCAGTAGGTCTAGGTATGAGCTATGGGATTCCAGGAGCATAGAGGGTGACCTATAGCTTGTTAGAATATGGTATGGAACTCTGTGTATGGTGATTTTCACATGGATAAATTCCAGGTCATTGGCTGTTTAACCAATGTATAGTTATGCTTATTGCTAAAGTAGAGTGAGAGGACTCCATCATTTGTCCCTGTTTGGACAGCTGATGATATAAATGTGCTTATGCACTGAAGCCTTGCACTGCTGGTGTACGTTTTGCAGATTTAAACCATGTCTCGGTAATGGCACAGATGACTCTGTTCTTCACAGTGAGGAGGGCTTAAGGTGTGAAGCTTCTTGATTAGGCTGCTAGCATTGAGAAGTAACATCTTTGGGTTTTATTTGCTATATCAGTAGGTTTGTCAGTTTGGCATTGCCTAAAAAAGGCTATGGTAGGTGGATACAATTTTAGCCAATATTTAGAAGCCTAGGGGAGTCAGGTGCAGACTATCCTTTGCAAAGCAATATGGTTTGTTAACCATGTTCTCCCATGCTAAAAAAAATACTGAGGCCCAATGGAAACTAAACCAGTTCAATCATATTTTACTCATACTGTGACATCTCTCTTAGTGAATGTAGAATGCTGCTCAGTGCAAGGCACATACCTGCCTGAGACACATATTCAGAGAGATCAACAATATCTCTCTCTGCATAGTCTGGGGAAGTACATCAAAGGTCAGTAATGCCCACATGGACTATGACAGAACCTGTGGTGTAGTAACTTGGCAGATCCTGGCTCCAGATAAGCAACTATTATCTTCTCCTTTTTCAGTCTAGTGAGTGGGTGTTCTGTGTCACAAACAAGGCACATTTGGATATAATAATGATGTAGAATAATGGTCAGTAGGAGGAAGAGTAAGATTTAAGGGTAGGGAGGAATTCAGCAATTTATGTGATGTATAATGTATGTAAATGAGAAAAAATTGAATGTTTGTATACTTGAGTGATAATTTAATAAAGTTGTTTTGCAAAATCTATCCTTTCTTGTTATATTTTGCTTTCTAGGTTCCCCTGATACAACCTTATTATAGCAAATCAGGTTCCAATACCATCCATAACTAATATTACCTGATGAAAGTTTACTACTTCCAAAATTCTCTTAACTCTGTAGTAGTTTTACATGAAATATTAATACATGTTGGGTACCCCCCACCACTATTACTATAACAAATCTAACATTGTCTTTTCCTCTTATGCCACCATTGGAGACCTACTGGCAAAAAGTATTATTACGCTGAATGTCCACCCTAAAATCCTTTCTTTGTGAAATTTAGTTGCTTATTTCTATACAAATGCACCTCTTGTAGCATTGCTATTTACACTCTTCACTTAACATAATTCAGTACTCTCTACTTTGTCTATACTTAAGAAAATTTACATTGCATTTTTATATTGACAAAGTAGCCATTGTGATAGTGATTGCTCTCACCTATTATACATGACAATTTTTGGGGAAGAGGGGACATAATGGTTTAGATCTTTACCTCACAGTTACAAAGTACAGGGCTTGATTCTGATCTCTAGTTATTGGTGAGGCATCTCATAGTCCACAGGCTATTTTCAAACTCCAGCTTACAGTGAAGGCTGATCTGTTATGTGGTTAGTTCTCATCTCCATTTTTCAAACCTTTACTTCAATAAAACACTTAAAAATGTAAATAGATTTTCAGAAGTCTCATGCCCTTTTAATTTACAATACAGAGCTGTGTATGTTTTTCAAAAAAATGAGCGTTACCCAAATCAATGGCTGCACACACAGGTATTACCTATTCTAAAATTAACTTTACCCACATTGCAGCTCATAATAGAGCCTGTGTTCCCACTTGTACTAATTTCTGTCTGTTCTTTTCTGATCTCAGTACACCACCCAAATGTGAAAAACAGTTTGCTTTTATTCCAAAAATGTGTACTGTTATAAAGTACTGAGGCAGCTAGTTGTATAACTTATTCACTTGCAGTGGTTTTTAATTGAACTATTTGCCAATGCGCCTTTAAATGTTAATTATACTGTGCCTTATACACTCAAAACACATTGTTCAGCCTTGTCATGATTAATTGCTTACAGCTGCAGACTGCTCAACTGAGTAAAAAAGTTACTTACTGTAGCAAATGCATGAACAGACTTTGGTAGCTGGTTACTTTTCCAGTCACCTCCTAAATATTAATAACATTAAGTGGTTTACATTTTACGGTTGATCCACTAGTTTAGCACAGTCAATAAAATTCCAGACTTTCTTGGCCACTTTTTGCAAAGCCACATTATATACATTTAATCTTACATCTAGTAGGATCAGTGTTTCTAGTATTTATTTACCTCTTTCACAATGTTACTAGTCTTTTTGATTATTGCCAGGTTCTGGTTTAAATACAGGGTACTCCTGATTTTTCGAGTCCGCTGGTTCCGGTTCAAATACAGGGTACTCCTGATTTTTCTAGCCTGCTCTTTTTTTTTTCTTCTGTCACTGAAGCATTTACCTTTGAAATAGCTGTAAATGTTTTACATGCAGAGTCTGTATGAGCTTTGTTAGTGTCAGAAGAATGAGCAGCAGAGTCCCCCTTCTACTTGCTGGTTTAATATTTTCTATTTCTTTAGCCTGTTCTGCAAAGTCTTAGAGCTCCCCAGAGAAAATTCTGAAGACAAGTGGATACTGCAGCTTGACTGACACCTGCTTTTCTAAATTCCCTGAGTGATAAGATAAAGTTTATTTACTGTACACCAGGCAGAAAGTAGTTGTTCCCATTTTTGTCAGAATGATTGTACATCTACTAAGATGTGTTTTGAAGTACATACATGATGTGCCCTCTCAGTTAACAAGTACTTGTAGAACCATACTGAAAACATGGTTACTGCTTGGGAAATTATTTTTTTCTTTTTAAGCTCTTTCTGATCCCTTGGTTTCAGTTGTAGCATCTTCCAGAATAAATCCACAGGATCCCACTAGCACCTCATGTATGTGTGTGTGTTGACTGTAAATGTCAGACTCTTATGCATGCTTAATCTAGTGAACTACAGCCCTAGATTCTTTGGATACTAGATCAGTGAAGTTTGAAGAGCTGGCTCCTGTGAGCTGCCACTGCAACAACAGTCTGAAGCATGCTTTTATAAAAGAGTCCCTAATCTGTTGGTAGGTCAAAGAATGCAATGCTTTTCTTGAGACTGATGACACCAAAACATCAGACTCCCTCCAAGTCTCCCAGATGACTAAGGAAATCATCTGGTCTGCAAGAGATATCACTTAGGAAGTAGACATGGCAGAATGGAAAGCCTCAAGAGATGAGAGGGTATGAGATGGCCAGCCTTTCCCCTTGGGTAAAGGATTTCCCTAAACATGGAGTGGGAAGAACTGGTCTAAGCACAAGCCTTCCTAGGGTTCTGTGCTGGTGGTGGGGGCAATGTTAAAAACTTTTCTGTGGCCCCCATTCCTTCCAGCTGTACCTAAACTGGTGGTCCAGTTCTACTTTCACTTCTTATGAACTACTGTATCCTCCATCACACATGAACATTTTCTTTTCTTTCTGACTTGAAAGCATGGTTCTTAAAATCAATTGTTGCTAACAAATACAGTAACAGCTGAGTCTCAAAGGTGTGTTGTCTGAAAGACTAGATCTGAATATGAATTGTAAAGCAAAATGTGACTTATTAGTCATCTAGGATGTGGAGAAGGCAGCAGGTGAGTTCAGCCATGGGTCAGCTGCAAGAAGTTAGCATGATTCAAGT
The DNA here is from genome assembly GCF_019279795.1 of Protopterus annectens. Classification (NCBI taxonomy): domain Eukaryota; kingdom Metazoa; phylum Chordata; order Ceratodontiformes; family Protopteridae; genus Protopterus; species Protopterus annectens. The sequence goes on along the minus strand of NC_056729.1, from coordinate 498,454,002 downwards.
GGAAGAACTGGAAGAAGATTCAATGTTCATATAACAAGTCATGATTGACTCATGATCTTCACTTTTGTACTTGTTTAAGTGCTGCTTTCAGTATAATAGCAATAAAAGTTAAAACCAAGAGTGTGTAAGCTCGATCTTGACTAGCTACTGCTGGTAACTGGATTGCATAACACCTAGCTAATTACTAGTCTGAAGTTAAAACACTTCATAATCTTAGACAATATGCTGAAGCAATGCTTGCTATTATTTCTGTAATATTCTGGTGCCTTAAATCACACTAAGTCCCTGTTTGAATGAGTCTGTAATCAGTGCAACAAGACGAGCTGGAACAAAACTGGGTATGTTCTATTAAACCTGCTTTTAAGTTTTTGAAAATTTTGTTGTGGGAACTTTAGCAGATGAATTATTCTCAGTAGCTATTTAAGTGCTTTTTACTTCACAGTAGAATATAATGTTTAATATTAGATCACTATTTCGGCATCGTATGACATTTGTGTCTCAGCCAGCTTTTCAAAGCTTAAGGGGACTCTCCATGTGCTCTGCCAGGAGCTCAAAGTACCATCTATAAAAGCATGCCAACATCTTCAATTTTCTTGACTCTGGTTTCTCCTGTGGTGTTTTTTTATAGACCTGTCCATCAGTGAACAATCCTTCAAGCCTTTGCAGATAAGTCCTGTCTTGGGGAAAAACCTTTCACATTATTTTTGGAGAAATTTTTTTTTCTCTCTGAAAGGAATAGTTTTGTTGGCTAATAATCATGTCAGCAGATTGTTTACTTTGTGAACAAAGTTTAGATACCCATTTTTGACAGTGTTTCCTACATATTTGTGGATTATGGGCAGAAAGTCTCAGGGTTTTTTCATACCTCAGAACCACCTTTTTCTGTAGTAACTTTACTATCAAGCTTGACTACCCACTTTCAGTGCTTCCTTCTTAACTGACCCTATAAAACTGATATCAGTCCCCTCAGTTCTTCCTTCCCCATCTGCAGGAAGAAATTTGCCAGGGAGTCTTTGTATGTCAGTCTGGTTCCAGTTGGCCTCATCCACTTAGGGGTGTGACTGGATTGGGTATCAAAGATTCCTCATCATTCTCCTCTGTCCCGATGGTATAGCACTTGCACACACCATGGATTGTGGCTGTGAGCAAAGGAGAACTAGTGTTTTGTCTTGAGAAAAAAAAGGCTAGTAAGGATCTATATACAGCTGGGAAAGGAAGCCCGAGCCCAGTGACTGTATGCATGCTTTGGTCAGTATTTTTCAGACAGTTTCCCAAGAAAATCAACTAAATGTAAAACTATTTCTGTTTCAATGGACAGTGAAGATTTGCTGGGATTTCTTAAGGTGTTAATCTCTGCTTTTACTTTACCTACTTCCTCTTCAGGAAAGAAAAGAGCATTCTCATTCTGATTTTCAGTCAGAAGAGCAGAGATTGGAGGGAAAATGTTCTACTTTGTGATGTTCTTCTTAAACCTAAGTATTCTGATTTTATGGAAAGTGTTGTGTTAGATTCAAGCAATAACCGATGATGTCAGTGTGGTATATTAAGATTTACTCACGTTTGGTGTGATTAAATAAAGCCAACTATGGGTAAATAGTACAGTTGTGTACACTTACCATAAATGTAAATGTTCGAGTGTATTCACTGTTGCAGTCATCACACTTGGGTTATCTGCCTGAAGGTAGCCCTCAGTCAGCCCGAATACCAGAGACTTAGTATTTCTGTGTTGGTTGCTTTCGCTCCAGGACTGACATCAGGTCATCAGGGGTATAAAAACAGGCACCCAATGCCATTACATCAGTGTTTCTTGCCCCAAATGTCAGGAGCCCCCCAAATAGGGAGCTAGGTTATGGTGGGGGAAAACAGCACCAGTAAAAAGTAAATACCAATACCCCTGAAAGGGGTGAGTAGAAGGCATACAGAGGGGGGACAGAGAGACCAGGGGGCTGGAGGGAGGGGAAACCAGGACTGCAACAGTGAACACACTCGAACTTCTACATTTATGATAAGTGTACACAACTGCACTATGTTCTTCATGTTTCACTGTTGCAGTCATCACACTTGGGTAGATTCCCAAAGCTGAGGAAGGGTGGAGGCAGTCAAGAAGAGTTAACCTGCTCTGGATTTGGAAAAGATAGGCAGGTGGTAATGTTTGGTGAAGGTGTGTACAGAACTCCAGGTAGCAGCTTCCAGGTAGGGACACCCCTGAGAAATTCTGTAGAGGTAAATGTTGCCCTAGTGGAATGTGTTCTGACCCCTTGAGGGGATGGTTTCCCATGGTGCTTGTAGCAGAAATGGATGCAGTGTGCTATCCATTTGGAGATTGTTTTGAAATGTCCTTGCGCAGTCCCCCTCTTGCAAAGCTGACTAGTAACTGGTCAGATTTTCTGAAGGGTTTAGTCCTATCAAGATAGGATCTGAGCTGTCTGTGCCTGTCCAAGGTGTGCAGGATCCTTTCCCCTTTGTTTTGTGGATTAGGGAAGAAGGTTGGCAAATGGATGGATTGGTTGAGAGCCACACTGGACACCACTTTAGGCATAAAGGAAGGGTTAGTCCTGAGGGAAACCCTGTCAGCAGTGAAAATAATGAAGGGTTCCACAGCCATAAGTGCAGACCACTCTTCTAGTTGAAGTGATGGCCAGAAGCAAAGCTGTTTTCCAAGAGAGAAATTTTAACTCTGCTGACGCTGCAGGTTCAAAAGGGGGAAGTGTGAGCTTTTCCAGTGCAAAGTTAAGGTCCCAAGCAGGGGTGGGTGCTCTCCTTGGCGGCCGTAAGTTGTTTGCCCCTCTGAGGAATTGTTTGATAAGTGTGTGTGAGAAGAGATGTGACTCAGTGTTGTAATGAGCTGAAATGGCTGAGGCATGTATCTTAATGGATGGGAAAGACAGTCCTTTGTGGAGTAGATCTGCTAAGTAATCCAGGATTAAAGGGAGGGAGGGCAGAGTTGTGTCCTCACCTTTGGCTTGAATCCAGGAGCAGTACCTTTCCCATTTATCAGCATATGATTTCCTTGTACTGGGTCTTCTGGCTTCAAGAATGATGGCCAGCACCTGTTTGCTTAGGGATGCTGGGGGAGAATTCAAGGAATGAGCCAGGCTGCAAGATTTAGGGTTTGCAGTTGCGGATGCAGAATCTGTCCCTCCTGCTGAGAGAGCAGGGTAGGGTTCTAGTGTAGGTGCCATGGTAGCACCGCTGTCAGGCTGCGCAGGAGTGGGTACCAGTGTTGGCATGGCCAGTCCGGGGCAATCAGAATTGTCTTTGGCCTGTCCTGTCTTATTCTGAGTAATACTCTTGCGAGAAGGGGCAGAGGAGGAAAGGCATAGATTGAGAGATTTACCCACAGAAAAGATAGGGCATCCACTTTCCAGGCCCTGCTGTGAGGGTTCCTGATGCAGAATTTGCTGAGCTGGTGGTTGCAGGGGGAGGCAAAGAGATCCACCTCTGGGGTCCCCCATCTCTGAATCAGAAGGTTGAAGGTGCTGGGCTATATTTGCCACTTGTGTGGGTCTAGGAGATTTCTGCTTAGGTCTGCCAGTGAGTTTTGTTTGCCTGGCAGGAATTGAGCTTGCAGATGGACTTGAATGTCCCAAGGCCATGGCTAACCTGCAGAGTGGGTTCCCCCCTGCTTGTTGATGTAACACATAGCTGTGGTATTGTCTGTTTTGATTAGCAGTTGTCCTGGAGAGAGTAGGGACCTGAAAGCTGTCAGGGTGTGCTGTACAGCTAGCATCTCTTTTTGGTTGATGTGCAGATGAATTTGACTTGGGCTCCAGTGGCCCTGGATGCATTTGCCATCCATGTGTGCTCCCCAGGCATAGTCTGATGCATCTGTGGTTAGGGTCTGGGTGGAGTGGTGATCAGTAAAGGGCAGTCCCTTGTTGTGGTTGCATGCTGCTACCCACCAAAGAAACTCTGTCCTTAGGGTATGATAGGAATGACTGTTTCCAGGTCCTGAGAATGTTGGCACCAAAGACCTTTTAAGTACCATTGAAGTTTCCTCATATGCAATTAGTAGAATGCATGAGGCCATAAACCCTAGGGCCTGCAGGATTTTCCTTGCAGATAGCTGGGTTCTGGTGGCCAACAGAGTGAAATGGTCCGTCAGAAAGGCTTGCTTTTCTGAAGTGAGGAATGCCATCTGGGATGCTGCTTCCAAGCTTGCTCCCAGGAATACAATCTTTTGACTGGGCACTAGTTTTTATTTCTTTTCGTTGATGGTGTACCCCAGGGATGTGAGAAGGTTCTTTACAAATGTCAGGTGCTGCAACAGCAATTCCTGACTGTCTGCCTGTATCAGCCAGTCGTCCAAGTACAGGTAAATTTGAATGTTTCTCTGCCTGCAGTAAGCAATGGCAGGAGCCAAGCATTTTGTGAATACTCTGGGATCAGTGGGTAAGCCAAAGGGAAGTGCAGAGAAGTGATAACGCATAGATCCAGCCCTGAAATGTATATATCTTCTACATGACTCCCTTATATGGATGTGCAGATAGGCTTCTTTTTAAGTCTAGGGTGACTAACCAGGCATCCTTGGGTAGCATAGGTAAAAGCTGTTGCAGGGTAAGCATTTTGAATTTTGGTACCACCAGGAAGGTGTTGAGGATAGAAAGATCTAGGATTGGGTGCTAAGAGCCTTCTTTTCTGGGTACCAGGAAAAGTCTGGAATAGAATCCTTGACCCTTGACCTAGGTGAGCCTGGTCTGCAAGGCCATGGAACTTATAAACAAGGACATTGGTAATCTCCAAACTCTGGACCCCATCCAGTTCAGGTTTGTAAAAGGCAGATCATGTCTCCTAAACCTGATTGACTTCTTTGAAGCAGTCACCAAAGCTGTAGACAAGGGTAAGGTGGTTCACACAGCCTATCTAGATCTCGCCAAGGCTTTTGACACCATTCCCCACTCTGGAATTATAGGTAAACTCACTAAACTAGGTATAAATCCTTATGTCACAAGATGAGTTGCCAATTGGCTCACTGATAGAACCAACTGTGAAAGTAGCAGACTTCAGACCAGTGACAAGTGGAGTATACCACAAGGTTCAGTCCTGGGTCCTCTCCTGTTTGGTATCTACTTCTGTGAAGTACAGGCTAACATAGAAGGTCTTTGGCTAACGAAGTTTGCAGATGACTGCAAACTAGGAGCAAAAATTGAAACTCCTAACGATGTGGACATCCTACAAAAGGGCCTCACTGAGACAGATGCCTGGTGTCAAAGCCATGGTCTCAAGCTCAGTGCCAAAAAGTGCACTGTCATCCTCTTTGGTAAAAACTCTGTACCCATGAGCTACCACATAGGTGGTAGTCTACTTAACACCGAAAGTGTGATAATAGACCTTGGGAGACAGGTGGACAGTAGTCTCTCCTTTGATAATCACATCACCACAGTAGTCAGGAAATCCTTCTACGTGGCACACATCATCACAGAAGGTTTCTCATCCAGGAAAAAAGAGGTCATTGTTCCCCCCTACTCGTCACTCATTAGACCCATTATAGAGTACAATGCCCTTTTGGTATGTACCTCAAAAGAAATCTACAACAACTGGAAAGGCCACAGAAATACCTCACAAAGAAGATTACCGGCCTCAAACAGATGCCCTACGCAGACTGTCTCAAAAAACTCCAGCTTTACTCCATCGCATATTGCCTACTCAGAGGCAATCTCTGCCTAACATACAAAGCTATGTCAAACCCAGAGCTGTTGGACATCCTCCACTTAAAGAAATTCCAATCCCTCTGAGATACACGCTCTAGGGACCTAAACCTTGTCACCACAATAAACAGAACATGCAGGACGGACAGATATCTGTCCCAGAGACTTCCCATACTCTGGAACAAACTACCTATGTATATCAAACAAAGCTCCTCATTAGCACTCTTCAAGAAAAATCTTGATGATTGGATGGAAAATAGGAAATTCACCCCGGGGATCACCTCTGTGGCTCTGCTCAACAGGGGCACAGGAAAATAATTTTCTTGGGTGGCGAAAGCCAGGGTACCTTTTTGGCTAGGCTTGTACAGGTCCTAGTGCTGATAGCCTAGTACCTACCTATGAACCTACCTGTTCTGCCGGAACCGGTTAAATAGCCCTAATAAAGAGCAGGGATAGGACTTGGTTTTGTGCCTCTGCCCACTGGTTTGGAGGAAGATCTGGGAACCCTTTTGGGGTTGGCAGAGAGTGGAGGTAGAATTTGTACCCCTGTGATACAATGTTGAGGACCCAACGGTCTTTGGTGATGGACATTCAGTTTTTTTGCATGAAGGGCAAGTTTTCCTCCTAGGGGCACAAGCAGCTGTGCAGAGGTGGGGAGTGGAGGAGAGAAATCATTGTGAGTTCTTACCATGGGGAGGTGGCTTAGCACTCCCTGCTTTGGGGGTGGGGGCACTCCATTGCTTAGATCTCTGCATACCCTGAGACTGTAGTCTAGGTGGTCTGTTTCCCCTGGGTCAAGTTTGAGATGGCCTAGAGGGGGCTGAAAAGGATCAGTGTTTCGAAGGGCAATGCCTACTAAATCTGGGAGGCTGCACTTGTAAGAATTCTTTAACTGTCTGCATAGATTTAGCTTTTTCTTCTATCTTTTTAGAACCTCTTTTGCATTGGTGCCAAACAGATTGTCCTTGTTTAAAGGAGCGTTTAATAACTTTAATTTGACATGGTCTGGTAAGATCTGCTCCTTAAGCCAAGCATGTCTTCTCAGCACAGAACCAGTGACTGCTGCCCTGCAAGATACTTCTAAGGCATCAAAGCCATACTGCAATGTATGCTTGCTGACTTGGCTTGCAGAATGCATAAGGTCCTGTAATTCTTTATTTTCTGCACAGTCTGTAAAGGAAGCTACTTTTTGCGTAATAAGCTCCATAATATGTTGCTGATACTTCAGCATGTGAAACTGACAATTCAAGGCCCTAATGCCGAGAGTTGCAGAAGTATATACTTTATTACCCTATCTGTCCAAAGCTCTGGAATCCCTGTAGGGGTGGGATTCTTAGCTGTAGTTGCCTTGATACCTTTAGGCCCCTGGAAAATGATCTCTGGGTCAGCAGTAGGATTTTTGAAAAGGAATTTATGAGAGTCAAGTACTCTGCAGTACCTGTCTGGTTTCCTAGGAGCAGGGGGTAAAGTATCAGGAGTAAGACTGGATTCATAAAGACATCAACAACTTCCAGGACTGGGGGTATTGCTAAAGGCCTATGTTGTGGCAAGTCTAGAAATTCTCTGAGTCTCTTTTTGGACTGAGGATAGCCTTGGCATTCCCAATGGAAATGCTCTCAAAGTATGTAGGGTTTTTCACCAAAAGAAAAATCCTCTGGAGGAGAGGCAGAGGGAATGGATTCCTCTGCATCTGAATCCTCATAAGCAGATAGGGGCATGTCTTCATAATTAGAACCCTCAGAGTCATCAGACTCGAACTGTTGAAGCTGCTGGGGACTGATTTCTTTTTCTCTTAGCAGGGGAAGGCTGACTTCCCCTAATCAGCATAATAAGGTCTTCTGCCATTCTAAGCATTTGATGTTGTGGCAAGGGAGCACATGCATGCGCTTTGGTCGTCAGTTTTCTAGGTGTGGCACGTACTTTTGGCCTTAGAAAGTTGGTAGTTTTAGACAGAACTGAAGTAGTTTTGTGTTGAACATTGGTAGTGTGAAGAACTTCCTCAGAAGCCAGTGCCTGCTCAGCGGCTCCAGACCCATCCAAGGTAGAGACATCCGCAGGTTCCATATTCGAAGAAGAGTCTCATGGCATACCGGACTCAGGTCTCGGTAGAGGCTTGCAAATCCATTGAAGCAGGCATCAGGGGCTGCAAAAGCACCTCACTGAGTACTGGCGAATGGGCGACTAGCTTAACAGAAGCATCGTCAGCAGCTTTGGACCTGTGCGGTCTGTCTTTATCCTTACTTTTTTTGGAATATCGGTAGTTGGATGGCTTACCGAAGCCATTTCAGAATACGGAGATCGAGAACGAAAGTATTCAGTGACAAAAAGGACCTGACGGTGAATGGGTCAGGCATTGAACAAGGCACAAAACCGACAGCGAGGTACGTTGTGGTCTGGGCCTAAACAGGTGACACAGTAAGAATGAAAATCTTGGTGTGGTATTTGCTTTCCACAGGCAAGACAATTGTTAACTTTTTCTGACATCGGTTACAGCAAGAAAAAAAGAATACCCAATGGGGTACTTAGCTTTAGAAGACTTCAGGATGATTCAATTCGTAAATGAAAACTCAGGTAGCAGCTGACCAGCACTCGTGCAAACTGCTTCTGGCTCCTCGACAAGAAAGACTGATGTAATGGCATCAGCTGCCTGTTTTTATACTCCTGATATCAGTCCTGGAGCGACAGCAACCGACGCAGAAATACTGTCTCTGGTATTCGGTCTGACTGAGGGCTACCTTCAGGCAGATAACCCAAGTGTGATAACTGGAACAGTGAAACACGAAGAACATCTTAACATATCACACTGACATTGTCGGTTATTGCTATTATACATTGACATTATTTAAGAAAAAAATAATTACTTTTCTTAAATAATATCTTTGTATAATGGTGCCGTACTGTCCTTCCACAGCTGGTAATATCCTGGTGCCTTTTTTTTTTTATGTACTGTGCATGCATATGGGACTTGCGTTCCCAAGCATACCCAGTATATCAGTGCTTTGGAAAGGAAGCAATGGAGAAAAGAAGGTCTCCATTTTTTTTTTTTTTTTTTTTTTAATTAAAAAAAAAAAAAGTTTTAGTTTAGAGGTAGGAGAGAGACAGCATGGAGGAAATACAAAGAAAATCAGGTATGTGTCTTTAGTTTTAAATGACATACCTGATTTTCCTAGTATTTTCTCCATGCTGTCTCTCTCATATGTCCAGGCTACAGATTTTTAAAAATTTTTGTTTAAAAAAAAAAAAATTTACAGAATATAACAACGGAAAAAAGTCCGGGTGACCGTACCTTTTTCCATTGGTATATTCTCGGATTTACAACGGCCATGTTGGTTGGACTGGCCAATCAGCATGCTCGTTTTAGAATATTAATGGACAGTCATTGTATAATTCCCATTAGAAAACATTTCATCTTAGATGAGGAAATGTCTGAGAGGTTATCGCACATTCACAGTTTTTAATCCTAGAGCAGACCCTGTAGCAATTTACCTAGCCCAAAACTGCTTCTGACAAACATGTTGCTAATTCCATTCCCTCAGACAAGGATGGGTCCACTTTAACATTCAGAATTTTGAACTGCTATTCTCACTTTGTTTTTACTTTGATCTTTTGAGAACATGAAAAAGTTGTGTTAGCTTTTCTCTTCAGAGTTGAAAAATTCTTTAAATGCTTCTTTCCTGTCTGCTTATCATGTAATTAAACAATCCATAAAGTGTTAAGATGCTGCTGTTTTTTTTTTGGATCAGTCATGAGATTTGTTTGGCTTCATTCTCAAAAAATCCTCCTGAATATATTAAATCTGAAATAGTAAACTCTCCCTTAAACAGAGAATTTCTGTTTGGCCTTTCTGCTGCTGAGGTGCTTAAGAGATTTGATGATAAATGAAAGTTGATATAAAGAGTGAACCAAATTCAGCCTTTTTTAAGACAAAAAATGTATTCCCTTTTTCAAACAGAAAAGTGCTTCCCCAATGGGATTTTAATAAGCAATGATAAGGAGGCTCCAAAAAGAAAGGGAAAGCCTCTCAAAATAAAGGACAGCCCTTAAAATCAGAATGACTACTGGCCTCCTCTTGCCCCCCCACCACCACCTTGGTAATCTGTCCCTCCCTCTGAGTATTTATCTTTCTATGTGGCATCAGACTGAGAACCCATTTGTTGGAAACAAAGTCCCTCAGCAAGTGTTCATTTGGCAATGGAAGTTTCCCCTCACTTAGTAAACCAGTTATCCATGTTTCCTCCCATTATAGAAGAAATCCTTCTCCCAGGGAGTCATAAAACCAGTGCCTACCAGATGGGAGAAGATTTTATTCATGGATTGTTTATGTGTCAAAAAGGGACTTGGACGCCTGTATTAAACATCTCTTCTCAATCTTTTTGTCAAAGTCTAAAATGTTATCCCTTTAGACCCTGTTACTCATACCTCTCAACCCAAGAAATCTGGACAAAGCCTGACATAACAGGGGGGAACAAAGGTCTAAAAATAAGGTCAGATATTAAATATTGCTTTTATAAACTTAGAAAGTAGCTAGAATAACAGGGCTCATGCTGAAGTGTATTTTTCTAAATATCAAGTCTGAAACTCAAATATACATCATTATTTAGTGATTTCATTCCTCAGATCATCCCACTGATTTACCAGAAAACTATACAGTTTATGAGGCACAGACAAATTTTGAGGTGAAAATATGAACCAGTTGAGAGTTATGTTGTTACTACTTATCCCCCTTGCTAGCTTTCATGGTAATACTAAACATAAAGGATGCTTGCCATCACGTTTGTACTGGCAAGCATTTTAGATGTTTTTTTAAGAGCTTCTACATTTGGCTTACATTATCAGTTTTTTGCCTTGCACCTTGGATTATCTAGAACTACAGGAGGTATTTACAAAGTGTCTAGCTCCAGTAATTGCTTATCGTAGACTTAAAGGCATTTTTTAATACTTGTTGCAGATTCTTTTTCTAGTTGTCAAGATTTCTTCACAAGTGTTTACAATCTTCTATTCAATCTGGCTTTTCATGGGAGCTTGCAGAAATCTCTCATCCAATCTCACAAGAATTATTTTCCTGGGTGGTCTCTTACATTGTGCCCTGAGAAGTCTCTCTCTCTCTCTCTCGACAAAGTAAACAAAAAATATTCCAGTCAGATCCATGCATTTGCCATGGAATTCTTTAGGATTATGGGGTCGCTGGCTTGACTTCTTCACATACGAAAAATCCGGTAGTACCCCAGGCCAGTTCTGAACTCAGCAGATCCCTATATTGGGGTTATTAAGGAGAAAGATTCTATGTGGAATAGACCAGTTCTCCCAGTCTATCTTCTACCTCCTTCTTTTGTCACAGCAGATGCTTCAGACTTGGCATTAGGAATAGTTTTTAAAGGTGTGAAAGTGCAAGGCCTGTTGCATACTCCTGACAAACAAAAGCACATAAATGGCAGTAATACATGCCTTGAAAGATCTAAATCATATCTGAGCTCCAGGACATTCACAAGTTTTCCCAGACAACACCACAGTGATGTGGTTTATAAACAATGGGGTACCAGCTCCTACTCTCTGCACACTTGCTATGACAGTGTGGAAGCTAGGAACTCAGCTCAATTTTGACTCTTCAGGCTTCATACATTCCATCAGAGTAAAACCATGTAGCATACAAGCTAAGATGGACTAGGGCAAACCTTCACGAATAGAAATGTCATTCTGGGGTCTTCCAAGAACTGATTCAACTATGGGGAATCACCTCAATTAGATCTCTTTGCCTCTTCTCAGAACAGATAACGAAGGAAACTCTCCTCCAGGATTCCTTATAAACAGGCCTTGAAGACAGATGTCTTTATTCCCATGCTTAAGAATGATCCTGTATGCTTTTACACCCTTTGGGTTCTTCTAAAGCAGTGGTGCACAACATCTGGCCCTGGGGCCAAATTCGGCCCTAGACACACCACCAACCAGCCCCCAGAGAGTAATCAAAAATATAAAAAAAAAAAAGTGAAAAATGCTATGCCTTACTCCAGTCACACAAATTTTCCAGCATGTGCTTGCTTACCTAATTGATTCCTGTTGCGCAAACCTCTAATTTTAGCTGCAGAAGTAACTATTCTTTGTTTATAACTATTCTTTGTTTATAACTTGCAAACAGTAGTAGTTTGTAATTAGTCATAGCTGCAAGCCAGAATAAAGTTAAATGCAAAGTTGATGTAGAAAACAGGCACTTTCATGACTGCTATCTTAAAAAATGCCAGTCACCTGTACCTATTGTTAACTCGTAACAACTTGCTATGTTTTGAGGTGGCTTGCAGATGCATTAAGAATTTGTGTAGTGCCCCTCCCCACAAAAAGGTTGTGCACCACTGTTCTAAAGGTACAGAATGATTCTGCAAAGATTGTAGAGGCAACTCCCCCCCCTGCTTTTGGTCCAGGCAACAGTGGATGTTCATCATACCGATCCCTGCTCCAGTAGCCTTAGCTATATAGGGTTAAGACAAAAAAAAGAACATTTTATGTTAAATTTATAATTTTAAGATAAAATATGTTTTTGTAAACAGTCATGTGACTTTTGGTAGCTTGTATTTAAGAGCATTACTTTTTACAGTTGTGGAAAAAAGTTAAAATTAAATTAAAAATGATTTTCCCCTAATAAAAGTTGTGTTATCTTACTTTTGGGAGCTGGCTTAAGTATTTATAAAGTGCTTTGCACTTTTTTTTGGTGGAAAAAGTGACTTTTGTTTTTTTTTTTTTTTTTACTATTTACCTGTTTTACTGACTACTGTTGTCAGACTTCCCTGAGAATCGAGCAGCTTTTTTCACTTTACAATGGAGCAATGTACCAGTTCCTCTGTTCTTCCTTTTCCCAGTGCCCCCCGCCCCCTCACCAAAAAAACTGCAGATGGGTCACTGTTGTGGACATTTATAGTACCTATGATACCTCAAGCCATTCTTTTTTCCTTAGCCCCAAAAGCCATGCCCATAGTGGCTGAAGAGAGGAAGTACAGCTGTGTAAAACCTTAGATGTCCTTCTCTTCACTGTTACAGTATTCTTTACGATATGGATCTCCTGCCTAGGGCAGCCCAACATTCAGCTAGTATACCAAAGCCTTTATGTTGTAATGGGTATGCAAGTACATCACACATATGCTCCCTGTGCTCTGCATATGGCATAAAAGGTGATGTCCAGATGCACCATCCTCAGAACTGAAAAAGCCCCAGTAGGAACGAAAGTCTAAGGATACTAGTATGTAGCAATCACATCCAGAAGGAAAAATGGAGGGGGGGGGGAGTGAATACTGCAACAGTGAAGAGTAGGACATCTACTGTTATGGTTAGATTTTATACAAATTACTATATGTCCTTCAGTATCACTGTTGTAGTATTCTTTACAATAGGGTGTACAAAAGCTCATGAAGAAGATTGGGAGGAGGAAGGGCCTGCAGTACCCTAAAGAAAGCCATGAAGAATGGCCCTAGCAAGACCAGCTCTAGCCTTAGAAATCACATCCAACTTATGGTGTTTGGTAAAAGTAAGCACAGAAGTCCAGGTAGCTGTCTCAAGAATAGAATTAGTATCCAGAGCCTTAAAAAAGCACCAGAAGAGGCACCAGCCCCAGTAGAATGAGCCTTAACAGAAGAAGGAAGGCTCTTCCCATGAAAGGGATAACAAAAAAAAAAATGGTTTGCTTGGAAACAAACCTAAAGACTTAGGATGAAAGGAAACAAAATCTGCTCTGATTTACGAATGTTTACTTTTATCCAAATAATATCAGAGTTGTCTATGCAAATCCAAGGTGTGAAGGACCTTCTCACTAGCAGATTGTGGAGAAGGAAAAAAAAGTGGATATATGAATAGACTGATTAAGAGAACTCATTAACCACCTCAGGCATAATAGAAGGATTAGTACAAAAGGACACACTGTCCTTATGAGAGAGAGGGAGAAAAAAAGGAGGGACAGCCATAAGAGCTTACAGCTTAGACACTCAACTGACAGATGAAAGAGCTAACAGAACAGTCTTCCAAGAACAATGCTGTATGGAAGCTGAAGTAGCAGGCTCAAAAGGAGCTTGAGTTAACTTTTCCAAAACAAAATTAAGGTCCCAGGAAGGAGGAAGAGGCTTCCTGGAAGGCCTAATGTGAAGGACACCTTTAACAAACTGTTTGGCCTCAAATCTACAGGCCAAAGAGGGTGTCAAAGGCAGACAAGAAGAAATAGTTGATAGGTGGCCTTTAACAGAAGAATATGTCAATCCAGCAATGAACAATTCACACAAATAAGAGGGAACCAAAGGAACATCCCAAAGTAAGTGGATCCAGGCTACAAGAAAGACATCAGACAGAATTCCATTTGGACAAATAAGATTTCCTTGTAGTGGGTTTCCTGGCCTCCTGCAGGACCTGAAGCACATTCTCCAAAAAAAAGGTGCCTGAAGGGAATTAAAACCCTATCACCCACAATGTCAGTTGAAGAGTGGACAGGTGGAGATGAATGAGAGACCCCTTGTCTTGTGCAATTAGATCCATCCTATGAGATAACTTGTGATGATTGCCCTTGGCTAAATGCAGAAAAGGAGGGGAACCAATGCTGTCTGGGCCAAAAGGAAGTCATCACCAAGATTTAGGAGCATCCTGTTCCATTTTGAACAGGACCTTCAGAATGAGAGGAAGAGTAAGAAAGGCATAAAGAATCATCCCTTTCCAAGAGAAACAGAGGCCGTCCACCTTCCAGGCCAGAGGACATGGGACTCTGGTGCAAACGGTAAGAAGCTGTTCAAAGGAGAGACAAAGAGAATTACTTGAGGAGTACCCCACTGGTGGAGAATGTCCAAAAACACATCCCTGTGAAGCACCCACTCCTGGGACTGTGTTATAGACCTGCCATTATATTGTGATTTGAGGGAATATAAACTGAAGTGTCACCTAATACTGAGTAGCTGGATCCCAAACCTGAAGAACTAGTCTGCACAAGAGAGAAGACCTCCTTGCTTGTGGATATACCACCTCGCTGTTGGATTGTTTGTGATAATTGTGAGGGGCCCTGGAAGGAAGAGAGAATGAAAAGCCTGAAGAACTAGAAGGGCTGTCATCTCTTTAAAATTGATGCGGTCTTTCTTTTGTCGAAGAGACCAAAGGCCCTGCACTTTTCAGAGAGCTGAAGGAGACCCTCAGCCCATATCCGAGGCACCTGTGAAGCGTTCCTGATAGGGGACTAAAGGTTGGAAAGGAAGCCCTGTGTTAAGGGACAAATGTTGAATCCACCACTGAAGTTCCAGCTTGAGACATGGAAGAAGTGGGACTAGAAAATCTAAAGGAGAATATTGAAGCCAGACTGATTTTAGGAACCAGTGGAGCTTTCTCATATGAAGCCTGGCAAGAAGGAAGCATGGGAATGGTGGAAGCCATGTAACCCAGAGCCCTGAGAAACTCCCTTGCTGTAATTGAAGCCAGAGGAAGAAGCGATTGAAAGAAAGCCTTGGAGGAGGCAAAGATGCTAGGATTGGAACCATCTAGAACCTCCCTAGAAAATCATGATACTGAAAAAAAGTCAGGAATGATTTTTGGAAGTTTACAGTAAACCCCAGGCTTTGCAGGAGGCAAATAGCAAAGTGTAGATACTGAAGTAAAATCTAGAGAAGAGACCTGAATGAGCAGGTTTGTCAGGTAAGGGAATATCTTAATTCCTCTCAATCTGCAGAAAGTAATTAGAGGAATGAGGCATTTTGTTAAGATCCTTGTGGCTGTACAGAGGCCAAATGGCAAAGCAGAGAACTGATAATTCTAGGAAGCAACAGAGAAATGTAAAAAATTCCCTGAAAAGGGGATAAATAGGGATAAGGAGATAAGCATCCTTGAGATACAGGGGAAACAAGAAAAACCCAAGGAAGTAGAACAGGAAACAAGGTTTGAAGGGATAGCATGCAAAAGGAAGGAACCTTCAAAAAGGTGTTAAGCTGAGATAGACCCAGAATGGGTCTCCAGTTGCCTTATTTCCCAGGGACCAAGAGCATAATGGAGTAAAACCCCTTCCCCCTCTGGAGAGTTGGAACTTCTTGCATAGTTCCCTGAGCTGAGAGACCCTGAAGCACCTCTGGAAAAAAGAGCAACTGTGCCCGAGGAATGTCCAAAAAGGGGCAAGGGATTTCCAAAGTATGTAATACCCCTGGCAAGTCTTGGGTGATTTTTAACCAAATAGGAAGAGGCAGGGAAAGCTGCAGAGATAGAGGAATGTGACTGAGAAAAGCAGGGCAAGGATAGTCGGACAGCACCTGGTTTGTCAGGAAAAGGAGCTTTCGGAACTGAAGGTGTTTGCATAGCTTTAGTGGGATGAGTCCTTCTACTACCCTTTTTGAATTTGGGGGGAAGGTGAGACTGTCGGTGAACAAAAGCAAGCTTATTAGGGTAATTCCTTTGAAATTCGGGAACAGGTGAAACAAAAAATATGCTTCAGAAACTGTAAAGCCTTACCTTTTTCCTGCAAGGACTTAACTCAGCAGCAGCAAACAGATGTTTATTATCCAGAGGAGCATCCTTCAACTTAGAAATCTATATCATCAGACAAAGGTTGAAGTAGAAGCCAGGAATACCTCTTCAATACAGAACCAAAGGCAGCAGCCCTAGATGAGGTATCAGCTGCATCATAGCTACATTTAATGGAATGGCGAGCAACCAGAGATAATGTCTCTAATAAACAGCAAGCTGATGTCTCCTCCTCAGAATAAGGAAAGATCTGAAATAACCTGACAGGCTTGAGATAGAGCTAAAATACACCTGGTCATGTGTGTTTGATAGTTCACAGCTCTAAAGGGCAGGGTAGCAGAAGTATACACTTTCTTACCTAACCTCTCCATAGTTCTGCTGTCTTTTCAGAGGGGAAGCAACTTAGAAGGCAGCAGTTTATATAAGGCTTAACAGAGACAACTGATACCACAGAAGGGTCAGCGGAGGGGTACTTCTAAAGAAACTTGCAATCAGGCACTTTATAGACCCTATTAGCTTTTTTGGGAGCAGGTGGCTGATAATCAGGAGCTTGAGACACTGTGGAAAAGGCATCCAAGCAATGCAGCAAGAACAGGACAGCAGATGGCTTAGGAGAGAAGCTCATAGTACCTCTTCTGAACAGACACCGGAGTACAATCCCATTTAAAATACTCCATCATTCAGGAAATTGTGTCACCAAAGGAAATCTCCTCAAAAGAGTCAGAGCGAATAGACTCCTCTTTCTCAGAAACGTAACCTAAGGGAAAAGGAATGTGACAAGAATAAGTCATGGATTTTTCACCAGAATCTGCATCTTCAGAGGAATCTTGCTCCCTGGGCCTCTTAAGAGGGGGAAGAAGACCAAGGAGGAGCAGGAACAGAACCCCCTTGAACAGGCGTCAGAGCCTTAAGGGCATTAAACAGGCTTTGAGTGAAAATTTGCCATTCATTCTGAGTATCTTTAGGAGCAGGCAAAATATGCTTGTTTTTTTTTGCCTCCCCCCTCCCCCCTCCCCCCCACAAAGGGGTGTCAGCCTTAAAAATTTTAGGAGGCTGTGATCCCTGACAGCATTCAATTAGTATAGTTTGTATCGCTTTCCCTTACCAAAATCTGAGGAACACCCCTAGGCCCTTTGGTAATTATCAGCCGTGGATGCCCCTGAATATCTGAAGTGGACATCTGCAAGGCTTCCACGGACATGCGTGAAGCTGGATCCATGCCAGCCTCTGAAGTGTCCATGACAGAGGAATCCTACTGAGAAACAGGACAGTCTCCTGGGCTTTCACTAACCTCAAGAGAGACATCTAGTGGAGGCAGCACAGCCGAAGAATCCAAACAAGATTTCTTTGTCCTCTTTGCAGACAGCAGATCCTTAGTCCAGGAAAAAGTACAGTTGTGTACCTACCATAAATGTAGATGTTTGAGTGTATTCACTGTTGCCGTCATTACACTTGGGTTATCCTGCTGGCAGGCAACCCGCAGTCGGCCCGAGTTCCAAAGTCTTGGTCCGGCATCGGTTGCGGTCACCTCTTCCCTGACGTCAGTGTGCCAGGGGTATAAAAGATGCAACAGACGCCATTTTCTTCAGTTTTTCTTGCCCCAGATGTCAGGTGCCCCCAGACAGGAAGGCTGGAAAGATAAGATTATGCCAAAAAACATGCATGTATTACTATAAACATTTCCTTACAAGCAAATACACCACATAGGTTGTATAGAGTTGAAAAGTACAGAAAAGTCCCAGCAATGAAAAGGGGGATGGTGGGTGGGTAACCTGGACTGCAACAGTGAATACACTCGAACATCTACATTTATGGTAGGTACACAACTGTACTATGTTCATCTTGTTTCACTGTTGCAGTCATTACACTTGGGTAGAATCCCAAAGCTGAGGTTGGGCGGCTGGGTCTAAATTGGATTTGGAGAGGCTACCAGGTCCTGCAGAACTGCAGTGGCAAAGCCTGCTCTGTATTTAAAGTAGAGAAGTAAGTGGTAGTGCTTGGTGAAAAGTGTGCACTGAGCTCCAGGTTGCAGCTTCTAAAATGTCTTTGGTTGGGACTCCTCTAAGAAAAGCTGCTGAAGTAGCTACTGCTCTGGTAGAACATGGCTTAATGCCCTTAGGCACTGATTTGCCATGTTGTGCATAACAGAAGAGGATGCAGTGTCCTATCCATTTTGAAATTGTCTGCTTTGTAATAGGCTTTCCTTGTGATCCTGCAACATAGGCTACAAACAGTTGCTCAGTTTTTCTGAAAGCTTTTGTTTTGTCCAAGTAGAATCGTAGCTGTCTGTGTATATCCAAAGCGTGCAGAAGTCTCTCCCCTTTATTCTGGGGATTTGGGTAGAAAGTTGGTAAATGAATGGTTTGGTTCAAGGCCATATTGGAGACCACTTTTGGCATAAATGTTGGGTTTGTCCTAAGAGAAACACTGTCCTGATGAAAAATGATGAAAGTTTCCACAGCCATTAATGCCTGTAACTCTGAGACTCTTCTTGCTGAAGTTATTGCTAGGAGCAGAGCAGTTTACCATTATAAGAATTTTAGATCAGCTGTGCTGGCTGATTCAAAAGGAGACAGTGTGAGCTTTTCTAAAACAAAATTGAGATCCCAAGTTGGTACTGGTGCTCTCCTTAGAGGTCTTATATTTTTTGCCCTTCTGAGGTACTGTTATAGTAGAGGATGTGAAAAAATAGGAGGCTCCGTATTGTAATGAGCTGAAATGGCAGAGGCATGGATTTTAATTGATGAGAAAGATAGGCCTTTGTCCAGCATCTCAGTTATTGATTGTAAAATCTGAGGTATATTTGGGACAAGTGGTTTGAGCCCTTGTGCCTGGTTCCGAGCACAGAATCTCTTCCATTTTTCCGCATAAGATTTCCTAGTGCTGGGCCTCCTGGCTTCTAAAATGACATCCATAACAGCTTTAGAGAGAGATGCAGTCTGAGTGGCTACATTATCTGCCATGCTGCCAGATTTAAGGTTCTGAGTTGACAGTGCAGAATCTGATTGTTTTGTTGAGTCAGAAGATGAGGAATCTGAGGTAGAAGCCAAGCTGGGCCTTGAGACAAGCTTTTTAGGATTGGGTACCAGTGATGTCATGGCCAGTCTGGGGCAATCAGGATAATTTTTGGCCTTTCTTGTCTGACTTTTAGGAGCACCTTGGTAAGAAGAGGCATCGGAGGGAAGGCACAGACTGTCAGGCCTTTCCAGCTGAATGATAGAGCATCCACTTTCCATGCTTGAGAGTGATAGGTTCTTGTGCAGAATTTCTGTATTTGGTAATTGTGAGGTGAGGCAAAAAGATCTATGTCTGGGCGTCCCCATTTCCTCGTTATCATGCTGAACACCTGTGGATTTAGTTTCCATTCGTGAGGATCCATGAGATTTCTGCTTAGTTTGTCTGCCAGTGTATTTTTTGTTTCTGGCAGGAATTGTGCCTGCAGATGTACTTGATAGGTCAGTGCTGTGTTCCACAAAGTCATGGCTTGCCTGCATAGGGAGTAGGAATGTGTGCCCCCTTGCTTGCTTATGTACCACATAGCTGTGGTATTGTCCGTCTTTATTAATAGTTGTCCTGGATGTAGTAGGTCCTTGAAAGCTGTCAGGGCATTCTGTACAGCTAGGATCTCTTTTTGACTGATGTGAAGATGCATTTGTTCCTTGGGTCCCATGCCCTGAATACATTTTCCTGCCATATGTGCCCCGCAGGCATAATCCGATGCATCTGTTGTTATTGTCTGCCTGGCTGTGGGTAAGGTGAAAGGCTGTCCCTTGTTGTGGTGACAGGCCTGGGACCACCATCAAAACTCCTGTTGTAGGCAGGGAATTAAAGTTATAATTGTCTCCAGGCTGTGACAATGCTGAGTCCAAACACTTTTTAGATACCATTGTAGTTTCCTCATATGCAGTTTTGCATATGGAATTAGTAGAATGCAGGATGCCATGAAGCCCAGGGCCTGCAGAATTTTTCTTGCAGGGAGCTGGGTTTTTGTTGCCATCATTTGAAAGTAATGAGTCAGTTGTCTTTGTTTGTCTGGCGTGAGATAAGCCATCTGGGCAGTTGTATTTAAGCTTGCACCCAGGAATATTATCTCTTGAGAGGGCACTAGTTTTGATTTCTTTTTGATTACTGTGTACCCTAGGCAAATTAGTAATCTTTTTACAAATGCCAGATGCTTTAGAAGAATGTCCTTGCTCTCTGCTTGAATAAGGCAGTCATCCAAGTAAGGATATATTTGCATTCCTTTTTGTCTGCAAAATGCAATCACTGGTTCATAGGTTCATAGGTTCATACTAGGCTATCTGCCCGAGGGCATTTACAAGCCTAGCCCATAGTTTTGTGGCTTACGCCACCCCTTTAGTATGGGGAACTATACCCATTATTTTGCTGTGCCTCTGTTGAGCAGTGACACTGAGGTAATCCCTGGGGTATATCTGCGATCTCCCATCCATTGGTCAAGATTTCTCTTGAACAAGGCCAGCGAGGTGCTCTGCCTCACATATACCGGGATTTTATTCCACAGCATAGGGAGTCTTTGGGTGATGAATCTATCCCTCCAGCATGTCCTATTAATAGCCGTGTCGAGGTTTAAGTCTCCCGCCCTTGTGGCTCTGACGGATCTAGATTATTTGAGGTGAAGCATATTCATCAAATCTGGGTTTGACATGGCCTTGTATGTTAGGCAAAGGTCACCTCTGAGCAGCGGTGGCGACTGAATAGAGCTGGAGTTCTTTCAGTCGGGCAGCATAGGACAGATGTTTGAGACCCTTTATCCTTTTGGTGAGGAACTTTGTGGCCTCTCCAGCTGCTGCAAGTGTCGGGTCAGATACATTCAATGGGGCATTGTACTCAATCATTGGTCTGATGAGTGATGAGTATAGGGAGACTATGACCTCCCTTGATCTAGATGAGAATCCCTTCATGATAAGGTGGGCAATGTAGAAGGTCTTCCTAACTACTTTAGCTACATGGGTGTCGAATGACAGACTACTATCAACCTGGGTCCCCAGGTCCCTGATAACTTCTTCTGTACTCAGTGGATTGCCACCTATTTGGTAGCTAGGGGTAACCTTGTTTTTCCCGAAGGGTATGACTATGCATTTTTGGCATTTAACTTTAGGCCATGGCTCTGGCACCAGTTATCCGCTTCTGTGAGACCCTTCTGAAGGATATCTGTATCAGATGTGTTTTCTACTATGGCCAGTTTGCAGTCATCTGCAAACTTTGTCAGCCATAACCCTCCTGTGTTTGCTTGTACTGGAAAAGTAGATGCCAAACAAGAGTGGGCCCAGGACTGAGCCCTGTGGTACACCACTTGTGACAGGCTTTGAGTCTGACATGGCGCCAGCAACTCTGACCCTGTGGGTTCTGTCACTCAGCCAGTTTGCAACCCATCTTGTGATGTATGGGTTAACATTTAAGCTGATGAGTTTTTCAATGATACCCAAGTGGGTATTGTATCAAAGGCCTTCGCCAGATCGAGGTAGGCTGTATGGACTGCCTTTCCTCATCAATGGCTTTGGTGACTGTTTCAAAAAGTCAACCAAGTTTAGAAGGCATGATCTGCCTTTGACAAAGCCAAACTGGGATGGATCCAAAGTCTGCAAATTCCCTATGTCTTTATTTATGAGGTCCATTATGATCCTCTCCATGGCTTTGCAGATAAGGCTTGTCAAGCTAATGGGCCGGTAATTTCCAGGGTCGGTGGAGGCACCGCCTTTGTGAAGTGGGACCACAGTTGCAGTGCGCCACTCCTGATGCATCCAGAGGTAAGACTATGATTAAACAGCTGTCCTAGCTGTGGGTTTAATTCCTCGTTGAGTTCGTGGAGCACACAGCCGGGGACACCATCAGGTCCCATGGATGCTGTGTTTTTTGCTTTGGAGAGAGCAGTTCTCACTTGGGCGTTGGAGATGTTTGGGGGGCTGCAATCGCTTGGTATAGATATCTCTCCTTTTGGGGGGGAGGGGGGGGGAGAAGTTTGCACTGAACCTGTCAGCCAGGTTCATTTGCCAGGCATTTTGTGAAGACCCTGGGTGCAGTAGATAAGCCAAAGGGCAGTGCAGAGAATTGGTAATGCATTGAGCCTGCTATGAATCTGAGGTATCTTCTGCAAGATTGTCTGATTGGGACATGCAGATATGCCTCCTTGAGGTCCAAAGTAACTAGCCAAGCCTTCTTGCCCAGCATGGGCAGAAGTTGCTGTACTGTTAACATTTTGAATTTTGGAACATCCAGGAAAGTATTGAGGATTGACAGGTCCAGTATTGGTCTCTAGGCTTTGTCCTTTCTGGGTACTAAGAAAAGTCTTGAGTAAAATACTTGTCCCTGTTTTTGCTGTGGAACTCTTTGAATAGCTCACATGTCCATAAGAGCAGCAATCTGTTTTTGCACCTCTGCCCATTGGTTTTGTGGCAGGTCTGGCATACCTTTTGATTTTGGAAGCATGTGAAAGTGGAACCTGTAACCCTGATAAACAATATTCAGTACCCATTTGTCCTTAGTGATTATGTGCCAATTTTTTGAGAAAAGTGCTAGCTTTCCCCCTAGGGGTGCTGCTAAAAGTTAAGTGCTTGGCATCTGTAGAGGGAAGTCATTGGGACTGTTTCCTGTAAGGTTGCAATTTGTCTTCCCCTCCTTTGGGGGCTGAAGCACCCCATTGTTTAGGTCTGTAGGAGCCTTGGGGCTGAGATCTGCCTCTTGGGCATCTGTATCTGCCTCTTTGTGGCCTGACACTGGAAAGGACCAGTTTTTTGAAGGCCAGTTTCTGCTAAATCTAGGTGGTTGAACCTGTAAGAAATCCTTCACTGTCTGCATTGATTTTGCTTTATCCTCCATTTTCTTTAACACCTCTTCTGCCTTAACACCAAACAAAGTATCATGCTGTAGCGGAGCATCCAATAATTTTACTTTAACATGGTCAGGTAAACTTTGTTCTTTCAACCAAGCATGCCTTCGAATAACAGAGCCTGTAACTGCGGCTCTACAAGAAGCCTCTAATGAATCAAAACCACATTGCAGAGTATGCTTTCCCACTTGTTCAACTGCATGCAATAAATCCTGCATATCCTTACTGTCAGGACTTTCTGAATTTGAAACCATTTTCTGTTTTAACAATGACATGAGGTACTGTTGATATTTAAGCATGTGAAACTGGCAATTTAAAGCCCTTACAGCTAAACTAGCAGAAGTGTAAACTTTTTTCACCCATCTGTCCAGAGCTCTGGAATCCCTATCCGAGGGGACAGGATTTTTAGCAGTGGAAGCCTTAACCCCTTTAGGACCCTGAGAAATTGTTTCAGGGTCTGCAGCAGGGTTTTTGTAAAGATATTTATGAGAGTCAGGGACCCTGTAGTACCTGTCTGGCTTGACTGGTGCAAGGGGTAAGGAATCAGGAGACAGACTGGATTCAGAGAAAACATCAACAATATCAAGCACAGGGGGGATAGCCAGGGGCCTGTGCTCAGGCAATAAAAGTAAGTCTCTGAGCCTTTTCTTGGATTCTGAATAATCCTGGCTCTCCCAATGGAAATGCTCCCTCATGGTGTGCCGGGTTTCCCCAAAAGAATAATCCTTAGGCGGAGAAACTGAAGGTATAGACTCTTCTGCATCAGAGTCCTCATTGGGAGGGGGAGAATATCCCTGATCAGAAGAGGAATCAGAGGAAATAGAAACCTGGTCAGAGGAATCATAGTCAGTGTCTTGCCTAGGACTTTTGTCAGGAGGGGGATGGGAACCCCTGATTAAAGTAATTAGGTCTTCGGCCATTTTAAGCATCTGTTTCTTTGGCATGGATGACTGTTCAGGAGAATGCTGTACTTGTTTCCTTGTCTTTAATGGTGTTTTTGACTTTGCCTTGGCTGTTGTAGTGGGCTTAATTGTAAGCTGTGAAGGTCTGAAAACACCCTCAGAAGCAGATGTCTGCTCAGCGGCACCGGACCCATTTGAGGGAATAGTTTCCATAGGCCCAATACCTTGAGTTTCCACAGGCCTCGGTGTATCCATGTGGCTGTTGGTTACGGCCTGTGGCTCTGAGGTAGCGGGTGTCAGGGGCTGCGAAAGCGCCTCACTGAGAACCGGCGACTGGCCTTGAAAAGGCTTCATCATCAGTTTTGGACCTTGGATGCCTGTCCTTTTCTTTGTCTTTGCGTTTTTTATAAATTCCGGTCGTCAGTTGTTTTGAAGGCATTATGTAATTAAACATTCGGCCAAAATAATGTAAAGCAAAATCAAACAGACGTTTAATAGTGCGTTTATTGAATCTAGCACAAAACCGACAACTGGTAACATCGTGGTCAGGGCCTAGGCAAGGAATACAGTAAGAGTGAAAGTCCCTATGATGTATTTGCTTCCCACAAGAAATACAATTATTAACTTTTACTGACATCGGTCTGGAGCAAGAAAATGTTTCCCCAACGGGGTACTTAGCTTTATTTAAGACTTTGGTTCTGAAACTCAATTTCGAAAATCTCGGGAGTCGGCCGACTGGCCGGCACTTGCAAACTGCTTTTGCTTTGGGCACCACGCGGCAAGAAAGACTGAAGAAAATGGCGTTGGTTGCATCTTTTATACCCCTGGCGCACTGACGTCAGGGAAGAGGCGACAGCAACCGATGCCGGACCAAGACTTTGGAACTCGGGTCGCCTGCCAGCAGGATAACCCAAGTGTAATGACTGCAACAGTGAAACACGATGAACATCCTTACACAGTGTCTTTAGCCAACAGCTTAAGACACTGGTTTTCTAAACAGATAGCTAAGGAAGAAAGCCAATTATGCAATGTCTTAGTAACAAAAGCTTGGCAAATTACACAAGACGTATGGTCATGGGAAGCACCTAAGCAAAATAAACACAGCTTGTGATGATCTTGATGGGGAATCTGTCTCCTATACTGGCATTTCCCCTTTCTGGATGACATGTAACCAACAACCAAAACAAGTCAAGAAAGCAATAAGAATAACAAAAAAAAAAACAAATGGGACACTTATCTGAAAGCGGCTTGGAAACCAGCAGACAAACTAGTGTTCAGACTGGTGGCAAAGTAGTTCTGAAGACAGTACATCCAGATGTCACCTTTATGCCCTATGCTGAGCATGTGCAGCATGTGTGTGACATACAACATACTAATTACAACCTAAAGGCTTTAGTTTACTGGTCACACATCAGGATGCCCTAGGCAGTGCATCTGTATTGTAAAGAATGCTGCAACAGTGACATGGAAGGACATCCACTGTTGTCAGTCTTGGAAGGAGTAGGGAATACCTCTCTGCCTAGTGATACTAGAATGCCTGTCACTAGGAAGTATTGCTTCTTCAGCAATTCCTGTCACAGAGAAGTAAAAGGATGTATGTCTTCCTTGTCTCAGTTACTTTGGACAGGGATGATTTATTCAACTTAGCTCAGGCTCTTGACCTTCCAGTTCTGCTGTTTCTGGTAAGAGAAATGGGATACATTTTCTGGGGATGTTCAGGATTTTTTAAAATACCTTTATTAAATTATGACTTAAAACATAGGCACACACAAATAAACCGAAAATAAAACAAACCTTATTAATTATTTTCATTTACATGCATTGCATGTTTTTCTTTATAAAGCACATTTGTATAAAATCTTTCCCTAACAGTAGATGTTCTTTTCAAAATTGCACTATTTATCATCTCTGGGATCTGCTGCCAATGATAGCCCAACATCCAGCCAGTATACTACAGCCTTTATTACCTAGGGGGGATGGTACATTAGACGTATGCTCCCTGCGCAAATGTAGAGCATAAAGGTGAAGAACGAACACAATAGACTCAGAAATTAAGTGCCCCAGCAGAAATAGGACCCCCAGTGGAAAGGTGGACATGTACATACAGAAAAAGGAAGGAATGCAGAGGAGGAGAGGAACCTCTCAGCAAGTACAAAAATATTACCCATGCAAGAGGAAGAGAAAAGGGGGTAGGAGGGAGTGAAGCGTGCAAGTGAAATGGAGGACACCTACTGTTATGGTAAGATTTACATAACTGTATTATGTCCTTCCATACCACTGTTGCAGTATTCATCACCTCTGGGGAGTAGAAAAGCTACAGTGAAGGCAGGGAGGAGGAAGGCAAGGAAGAGCCATCCACAAACTTATACAGGATAACCTTGGCAAAACCTGTCCTGACCCTAGAAATGACATCCAGTTTGTAATGTTTTGCATACGTGTGAACCAAAGACGAAGTAGCAGCTTCAAGGATGGAGTTGGTGTCCAAACCTTTGAAGAAATCCCCTGAGGAAGCCACTGCTTTAGTAGAATGAGCCCTCACAGAAGCATACAACTGCTTACTCCAAAAAGAATAGGCCTTAGAAATCCAGAAGGAGATGGCATAAAAAAAAGCGGATTAGATTTATTACAGATCTTTGTTTTGTCTAAATAATAGCTGAACTGTCTATGCAAATCCATAATATGAAGAGTCTTTTTACTAGCAGAGTACAGAAAAGGGAAAAAAGAAAGAAGCTGGATAGACTGGTTAAGGGACAGCTCATTAACCACCTTGGGCATAAGAGATGGATTCATAGGGAGGGACACCATGCCTCGTGAAAAAAAAAAAAAAAAAAAGGAGAGACTGCTATCAAGGCCTGTAGTTCAGATACCTTTCTGGCAGAGGTTAAAGCAACCAATAAAACAGTCTCCCAGGTGCAATGTTACAAAGAATTAGTGGCAGGCTCAAGATCTCAAGCAGGAGGAGTGAGCTTTCTTGGGGATCTAATATGAAAGAACACTTTTAAGAAACTTCTTGACCTCAAACCTACAGTCCAAAGGAGGAGTTAAGTGGCAGACAGGCAGAAATGGCTGACAAGTGGAATTTCACTGAAGAATATGTCAAGCCAGCATGTAGTAATAGTTCACACAGGTAAGAATGAACCAAGGGGACCTCCATTGAAAAGGGGTGCTGGTGATGTTTGACACCAAATTAGAAATTCTCTTTCATTTGGACATGTATGATTTTCTGGAATTGTGTTTCCTGGAGTCCTGACATGTCCTAAGAAAACTGGTGTCAGAAATAAATTCAAAACTATCACCCAAAGTGTCAGTTGAAGAGTGGACAGATGGTGAAAGTTCCTTTATCCTGTGTGAGAAAATCCAAGCAGTGAGGTAACTTCTGATGATTGCCTTTGGCCAGATGGAATAGGAGGGGGAACCATTGCTGTCTGGGCCAAACGGGAGTCACCAACAAGATTTTTGAAATTGTCCTTTTTTTTTTCCAATAAACATCTTTATTAAATTAACATGTATGACCCAGGCAATCTTACATTTAAATGAAAAATAAACATTGACACCACTTTAGATGCAAACATTACACATCACAAACACCACTGAAACTGTAGTTGCAAACATTATACATCACTTACAATCTGTCTAGTTATTGTCAGTTAAGCATCATATGGCTCATTCAAATCCTGCCTCATAAACCTTGTTCCTTCTCTGCATATATTGTTCCCACAATTCCCATTTTGTGTATGTAGTTTTTCCCCTTCCCTTTTCTAAAGATCTCAGTTCCAGTTGTTTTATCTCTGTTACTGTACTCATTACTTCTAGTAAAGTTGGTTTAGACTTTGATTTCAATTTTCTGTGTTATTGTCCATATAAACCTTCAAGGGACCCAGAGCACAAGGAAAGCCCAAAGGGCCAAAATGAGAGCCCACATTTCCTTAATGCTGATGTGATTCATACTCTGCTGAGGGGACCAAAGGCCCTGCGCACCTTCAGGATGCCTGAAGTGTTTCCCCACCCCAGCTCTGATGAGTCTGTGAATAGTTCCTGAGATGGCTGAAGAGGGTGTAAAGGAACACCTGGATTGAGAGAGAGCTGCTGAATCCACCAGTAAAATTCCAGTCTGAGACAAGGGAATAGATGATGAAGATGGTCTAGTGGATGGAGGTGCTGAAGCCAGACTGATTTTAGGTACTAGTGAAAACTTCCTCATATGAGGCCTGGCCCAGGGAAGCGTGGGGATAGTGGAGACCATGAACCCCAGATCTCAGAGAAACTCCCTAACTGGAAGAGAGGACAGGTGAAGCAGGGAGAAAGCCTTGGAGGTAGGAAGAGATGCCACCATTGGAACAATCTGGAACTTGCAGACTATGAAAGCATGATCCTGAGATGGAGTCAGTATTGACTTCTGAAGGTTGACCGTGAACCCCAGGCTGTCCAACAGAAGCTGATTGAAATTAAGATCCTTCTCCAGCAGGCTTAAAATGTCATGGAGTCTGCAACAGGTTGTACAGATAAGGAAATATATGAATACTCTGAAGCCTGCAAAAGCTGACTATAAGGGCTAAACATTTGCTGAACACCCTTGTGGCTGTGGAAAGTCCAAAGGGCAAAGCAGAAAACTGAAAATAAGAGGAAGAAGTAGAGAAATGTAAACATCTCCTGAATAGATACTGGGTGGGAAGGTGAAGGTAAGCATCCTTCAAATCAAGGACGTCAGGAGGCATACGCACTGTACTGATTTCAGTACAACTTCTTTAGAAGAGGGGGTAGCATTTAAAAAAATAACGTATGTATTTTTTTCCTTTTTAAAGGGTATTGGCTCCTTTAAGGAGGATACCAGCCAGTCGGAAGTGAGCTCACGTCATGTCCGTCTGGCTGCGAGCGGGAAATGTGCAGTAGTGAGCGAATGGAAGAAGACAATCGCAAATGGATTATCGCTGCGAGTGGGAAATGTGTAGATGTAGTTGGAAGGCAATCGCAAATGGAGTATCATGAACAGATTATCAGGTAAGAGGTGTGTGTGTGCGTGTAAATGCCCCCACACATAATACACCTGTTGGCTATAGGTGTTCAGGCTCAAACCCTGTACCTTTGCTTCAGGGTAAGAAGAGCCTAAAGTCCCTAACCACCACCATTTCTAAACATTGTTCAGATTTGTTTTTCTAATGGTTGTGAGCTATGGTGAGAAGTGAGAATGGAGAACTGAAGTTGTATTTTCCCCATTATTGTTTTTGTTGTTTGTCCAGGTTTTTTGTGCCAAGGTGTGAAGTGAGAACTGAATTTGTATTCCCTCATTATTGGCCTTGTTTGTCCAGGTTTTTTGTGCTAAGAGGTTGAGAGCAATCTAAATGATAGCCATTAAGTTTGTCTTCCTATTTTTCAAACTGCTGATTTAGCATAGTGGTATGTTGCACTGACTGTAGTGCATATGGTTCTGGGTTCAAGACATGCATGGTGATAACACAGCATTTTATTCTAGCAACTTTCCAAAATTATACAAGCAATGTTTAAAATGTGTCCCTGGTTTTTGGGCTTTTGTGCCTGCCCAATAAATGTTGGCTTTTTCCAGATTTCTTGTGCTGCAAAGTTCAGAGCTACAGCTGAGTGTTGACATTTTACAAGGAGCCGAGAGCTGCAGCGAAACTAAAGTTTAGTGCTGCTTATGCAGAGTCTGCTTGTACTGTTAATAGCACAACAGGTAGTGTACTTGCTTTTGATGCAGAAGGCTGCGGGTTCTTCTCCCACAGTAGGTAGATGCATTGCTGATACTGTACTGTGTTGTAAAGGGGGATGGATGCTGTAGTCCGTTTTGACGAAGATATCTAGTAGTAACTATGAACCTGTTATCAGTTTGCCATCCATTCCCTATTGCAATATTACTAGCTTATCATTGTTTTTAATGCAACATAGGCAATTTATTCCTCAAGGGCAACAGGCACTTTATTTGTAGATGAAACCATGAAATATAAAGTTGTTTGCTGGCAGCAGCCTCTTCATTAGTTACAGATTTATTTTAATGTGGAATTATGTAGATGGCTTTTACTAGTTCAGAGATTGTAAATATTTACTGATACTAGTGGACTGCAGAAGCTTGAGTAGACTTTCATGATGGAAATGTTATGAATTGGGCTGTTTTGTCATTATTGGTGCATGCATTTTGTTTCATTGTTTACTGGAAAAATGTTCAAAACAATATATTTAAAACACTCTCTAACAGCTATACTGTATTGTACAAGGAATATAATTTAATACAATCAGGAAGGTGTATCAAAGAGCACGTGTATGTTTCATGTGCAAGGGGCCTATGATTGAAAACAGCCCAAAGTTAATCTTTATCTGCCACTGGCAAAATGTATTTTCTTTGAATGTGGGTTTCAATGCTGTTTCA
This sequence comes from Protopterus annectens, assembly GCF_019279795.1. Classification (NCBI taxonomy): domain Eukaryota; kingdom Metazoa; phylum Chordata; order Ceratodontiformes; family Protopteridae; genus Protopterus; species Protopterus annectens. Next base: position 498,423,768 of record NC_056729.1, on the reverse strand, counting down.
ATGAATGAGTTTCAAGGGCAGAGAAGTTTTAATGCTAAGTCAAGTTTCATTGTGAGACTGCATTGCTTAGTTTAGCAGATATTTATTGGTGTTTGTGCTGTAAAATGCAAAATAAAACTTTTCTGGCAAATCATTTAGGAATGAAGTCACTAAATAATGACCAACGTTAAGTTTCAGACGTCGCAATCTTCAGAAAAATGCATGCTAAAGCAAGACCTGATATTCTATCAACTGTCTTAAGTTTATACAAGATAAATTTTTAGTACTGTTTATATGTTCCCCCAATATATTTGGCCTTGTCCAGATTTCCTGCATTAAGAGGTATGTGCAAATGAATCGCTTTAGAATTAGGACTATCCAAACCTCTCAACCATCCCCAATTTTAGCTCAAAATGTTGCTCTTCCCCTAACCATCTCTCCGCAAAATAGCAATTTTGGAAGAAAACCGTAATGATCAGAGTTATACATTACTTTTATTTCAGAAATGCATGTAGATTCTCTAATTTTGTCAGCTGCTCAAGTTAACTGTGCTAATATTAAAATGGTGTCCCTTCTTTGACAGGTTCCCAGCTGTATTGTCTGGCAATTTTATATTTTTGCATCACATTTTTGGTCCGTTTTTCATAAAATTGCAGATTAGTGGCAAATCGTTAAAGACTGAAGTTAGAAAATAATGGCAGACATTTGAGTTTCAGATTTCATACCTTTCAGAAAATTCGTACTAATGCAAGACCTACTACTATTCTATTATCTTTCTAAGTTTATAAGAGCAATATTTAAAAAAATGTCCTTATTTTTGGGCCTTTGCCTCAGTTTTATTTATGAGTTGTTGCTCTAAGAGGTTGAGAGGTGTGTGAGAGGTAGGTAGGTAGCATACCTCTCAACTGTCCAAATTTTGCAGAATGTCCAGATTTTTGCCCCATATTTTTTGTCTGTTCCTCATAAATTTTGTGATTTACTAGAAAATCATCGAAGGCTGAAGTTACTAAATAATGACAGACATTTGAGTTTCAGACCATGTCCATTAGAAAAATTCATACTAGCACAAATCCTGTTATTCTAGCAACTTTCTAAGTTCACGAGAGCATTATTTAATATCTGTCCCTGTTTATTTTAGGCTTTGTCTATATTTCTTGCACTAATAGGTAGGTAGGGGTGTGTGTGTGTGAATGAAACACCCTAGTTAGGGGTAGCAGGTGGTTAGTAATTTACTCAAGCTCAAAACCTGTACCTTAGTTACAGAAAACAAAAGCATGAATCCTCTACCCCAACTACCATGCTGCATTTTTCAAAGAACTGACTTTCAGGTTCATTTTCAATTCAAGGAACCGAGTTTGAGTGAATCTATATTATATTACTGAAGAGGCATTACAGCGAATGCCTCTTCATCAACACTAAAAGAGCGAACCGTGAATTACAAGAATGGCCGTAGCTTGGATGAGGAGGGGGGTAGCAGTTTAAGAGCTGTGAGTACAAATTTGAAAATCCAACTACACCCCTGCTTCAGATCCAAAGAAACCAGAAAGGCTTGGTGGAGAGACATGGGAAACGGCATTTGGAAGGAAGGCACTGTGATAAAGGTGTTCAGAAAGGAAAGATCCATGACAGGTCTTCAAAGATCCCTCTTTTCCTGGGACTAGAAACATCCTGGAATAAAACCCCAAACCCATCTCTGTCTGTGGAACCAGATGAATCGTACCCTGGTCCAGCAGACTGTGCAACACCTCTAGAAAATGTTGAAGCTGTTCTGTTGAAGGTTGAGGAATTTCAGAAAAGGAGGGAAGAGTGTTCTAGGTTATAAGTAATCCTGCTGGATGATGGAGAGAACCCAGGTGTCTGTGGTGATCAGCTGCCAAACTAGGAGAGAAAGAGAAAGCATGAGGGATGAGGGAACCTGGCCAAGAGGAAGGGAGGACAGACAGCAGTAGATTTGTCAGGAAAGGACTGCATTTGGGGCCTGGGCATTTAAGTCAGAGAAAACTCACTTAGAAGCCTTTTTACCTTTATAACACTATCTAGGTAGTCTATGCAAAAAAGCAGTCTTACTAGTACAGTTTCTATGAACTTTGGAAATAGGGTAGACAAAAATCTGATTCAAATCTTTCATAACCATACCTTGATCCTGTAAGGTCTTGAAAAGGTCAGCCATAGCAGTAACAAAAAAAAACCTGGCAATTCAAGGGAACATCCAGAAGTTTTGCTTCAATATAATCTGGCAAGACCTGAAGTTGAAGTCAGGAATAGCACCTCATCACACAGCCAGAGGCAGCAGCCCTAGTGCATACATCTGCTACATCATGACTTTGACAGAGTGACAGGCACCCTGAGAGGTGGAACTGAGCAAGTAGAGACATAAGGCTTTACCATCAGAGTCAGTCATATCAGAAACAAGCTTCCCACTCAGAGAGCGGATGTACGTCAGCCTGGTAATTAGTAGCCCTGAGGGCTTGGTTAGCAGAAATGTATATCTTTTTACCAATCCTCTCCATGGCTCTACTCTCCTTATCTGAAGAAAGGAGCTTGAAAGAAGGCTCATCAGTAGAAACAGAAATCACTACAGGATTATAGAAAGGATATTTCTACAGGAACTTCCAGACGTCCAGCACCTTATAGAGTCTATTAGGTTTCTTACAAGCTGGAGGCTGAGAATCTGGTGTCAGGGAAGCAACAGAAAAGGTATCTAATGCAGCAACCGATGTAGGAAGAACAGTTGAAGAATTAAGACAGTCCATTTGTAACAACTCATAATATTCGTCTGAATGTCTGAAACTTGTTAGAAATCCCATTTGAAATGCTCCATCTTGTGCATGACTGTCACCAAATGAAAACTCCTGCAAAGGAGAATCAGGACTGACATATCCCCCCTCCTCAAATCCATAATCTAAACATGAAGATAATTGGGAGGAATAGCCAAGGAGTCAGCCTCAGAATCAGAATTTCTGTCCAAAACCTCTGGGTCTCTAGCCCTCTTAGGGGTAGAGAACAGAGGAGGAGCAGGCATTGAAACCTCCTGAGGAGGCTTCAATGACATCAAAGCATGGAACAAGCCTTGAGTAGTCTTGCCATTCCATTTCTGGATCCCATGGAGTAGACATCACATGCTTAGTTTTTTGCTTTTTCTTCATATGAACATCCACTCTGACAAAACACACAAGTTCAAACACCTGCCTAGATTCAATCAATGTACCCAGCACCTATTCATATACAAGGATTTGAGGAATCCCCTTAGGCCTTTTAGAAATGATCAGCAGTGCTTCCCACTCAACATCCACAGCAGATGTCTGTAAGGCCTTGGAGGATGTGCAAGACGCAGGTTCTATACCAGCTTCCAAGAAGGTCAGGGCAGGGAAAACCGAAAGCAACTCTGGGCTGTCCTCTGGGTTCTCATTCACCTCAAGAGACACATCCAGTGGAGGCTGGACAGCAGCAAACTCAGGCTTAAACTTCTTGGCTGCCTTCTTAAGTGGAGGTTGTACCTCATGGCAAGTAAATTCTGCCATGGTATCTTCGACCAAAAGCTTGAGATGCTGGTTTTCAAGGTAAATGCAAAGGGAAGAAAGGCATCTAAACAAAGTCTTGGGTACAAAAGCATGACAGATGGAGCACTCAGTGTGGTCATGTGACACATCTAAGCAAAACAGGCACCTATCATGGTGGCCTTCATGGGAAATCTGCCTCCTATACTGACATTTACCTTTCTTGGATGACATGTAACTCAGTAAATATAAGGATAAGAGGAAAAAAAAACAGGGTACTTCTCTGAAAAATGTAGGCTCAGTAAAACCAGAACAGAGAAGGATGTTTAGACCAAGATATGACAATGGCATTTAGGCTGATGGCAAAGTTCTGAGTTGGAAGCACACATGTTACCTTTATGCATGACACTTGTGTGGGCAGCATACATCTGATGTACAATGCTCCCTAGGTAACTAAGGCTTTGGAATACTGGCTGGATGTTGGTAGGAGTTCAAAGAGGTGATGAATACTGCAACAGTGAAACAGAAGGACATCAAATGTCTTTCAGACCAACAGTGCATAAATGACTCACTCCCTGCATTCCCCTAAACCTCAATATGCATGTATTGTTCCCAAAAATTCTATTTACTTCTATGTAATTAGCTCTTTCCCTTTTCTAAAGATGCCTCTCTCTGTTATTTTATCATGTCTGTACTTTGACGACATCTAAAATACTTCAAAATACCGCTGGTTTAGATTTTGATTTCCATTTTGTAATTTTTGGTGGTCAACAGAATTAAATTTAATAAGGCCTTACTATATCAGGAAATTCAGATTTTTGTGTCCCAGCTCAAAAGAATCATTTCCTTAGTTAAACCCATTTGCTCCCCCAATATTTCTGCTAGATTGCTCTGTAAGGAATTTAAAGCCTTGTGGACTTTATTGCATACTTGCATACATACGTCCTCCCGTTCCCTTGTAAATTGCTTTTCCAGTCTTTCTTCCCAATTATTTTTAAAATTCTCCGAGTGATTCTTGGTTACCATGCAATATTTTATACGCCCTACTAATTATCTTTTTTGTAACATCAAAGTCTGTTCTAGATCGACAAAAAACTCGACCACAGTAGGTATTCCACTTATGACTCCCTTTTACTCTTTGCTTGATCAATCCATGGTACGGAAGGCAGACTCTAACCTGCAGTCCAAACTTATTAGCCCCATCTGACTATTCACGTTTCCTTCTCTGATTATTTGCTTTCAGTAACTTGGTCCTTTGCCAGTTTTCTCCAGTAAATTCTACCCCCTCTTGTCTATTTTATGTACCCCTACTTGCACTCAACGCTATTGGCAAGTTAACTATTGCAGTTCTACCTCCATTATCAAGAAATCTTAAGAGAAATGCATCCATACACAACTTAATATACACTCAAACTGTTTAAAACAAAAACCAAAACAAAACTGGAAAGCAGAACCAAGCTGGATAAAAACAGCACGGACTGTTTTATTCAAGGTAAGCGCTTTCAGCTAAGCAAATGCCCAGCCTTCATCAGACAAAAGTCACTCCACACAGCTCTATTTTTATATAAAAAAGTAGTTCACATTCATTAATCGTTAATAAACCAATCACTGTCATGAATCAATTTAAAATGGTTACACCTATAATCATCATATTAAAAAACCTTCCTTTCTTAAACTTTTTAGTCCGTGTCAAACAAATGTTTACTCAAAAAGCACCTATTCATACAAAAAAACAAATATAAAATGTATATAATACAACAAAGTTACAAGCTACATTAAAAAAACACTCAATAGCATAAAAAACTGAATGCTTAAGGATAGTAAAATAATTAAATATATTATTATTCAAAGAGAAACTGTCTCACATTAAAGTTGCTATAAAATGCTATACAAATTGCCAAATAGCATTTACCTAAGAAGAGCTTTAAGTTTAAGCACACACTTTATGGATGCAAAATCATTTAACCCTGGGGGGAGATGAGCACATGTTCTAATTTGCCAGAATAACTCTTGCTCTTCCAGATACAACTGCCAGGGTCCTCCTCTTATATCATTTCTAACCTGGTACAACACACAAAATGCAAAACAATGATCAGGGAAATCTAAAATGTGCATAGCAAGTGCATTTATGAGGTCCTTCCTACCTATGGCATACAGGTGTTCATAAATTATTTTATTTATTTTTATCTCTGTTTTGCCTATATAGAAGGAAGGACATTTCTCACAAAGCTACATATATATTACTCCCTGTGTATCACAGTTGTAATTACCCTTGATAAAATAATTTTTCCTGTTAATGTACACTTTCTTATCACTGTGAATAAATTTACATTGTGGGCACATACCACATTTTCGCATACCCTTTATTTTATCTTTTGGTTTATCTACGACCATTTCAACAAGGTTTTTAAGGTTAATACCCCCTTCGATATGTGTATTTTGGAAATGTACCCAAAACCTTAACTAGAGCTCTATCTTCTAGTATGATGCACCAGTTCTTATCCACTACTTCCCTTATAAATTTAAAGTCCATACTGTATGTGAACAAAAAGTTAATTCTAGGGTGAACAGGGGAATCCATATTCATGATGTCATTATTAGCTCTACCCATCAAACCTCCACCCAACAAAGGCATAAAATGATCAGTGGTCCTTTTGCCCTGAACTTCCTGCAACGTCCCCACAATAAGACTGTCAGGATACCCTCTACTCAGAAACATTTTACTGATATTGTCACATTCCTCAATGAAATCAGTATCATCTGAGATCATTCTGGCAGCCCTGACAAATTGCCCCTTCACTACACTCCTTTTTTGATGGAAGGGGTGACAACTAGAAAAATGGAGATAACTATTTGAATGAGTTGGCTTTCTGTAAATTAAAGACTTAAATTTATTATTAGCTTTGTCCTTACAGATTTTAACATCCAAAAAGTTCATTTCATCAACTCCTGTGGAATATGTAAATTCTAGAAAGTCAGTCATTCCAGAAATATTGTCAATAAACTCAGGGATAAGATTTTGCGGGCCCTTCCAGATAAAACACATGTCATCTTGGTATCTAGTATACCAAGTGACATGTTGTTGGTACAGTTCACTATTGAACAGCCAGTTACGTTCCCAAAACGCCATAACGCTATTAGCAAAACTACACCCACAGGGTGACCCCATGGCAATTCCTATATTTTGGAGAAAAAAATGGTCTTTAAAAAACAGAAAGTTGTTTGATAACACTACGTCTAGTAGAGTTTCCACTAGGTACATCTGTATATTCGTGGCTTTTTTAGCTAACATGAAGTTTCTTGTCCAGTCAATACCTAATTGGTGAAGTATAACTGTATAAAGATCTTTAACATCTACCACCAGAAAGATCACATCCGAATGGTATTCAATTTTATTAAAATTCTCCAAAAAATCCCAGGAATCTTTACAGATCTGAGGTTCCCCCTGGATGTATGGTTTAAGGATACCATCAATATACTTGGCACAAGCATAAGTAATAGAACCCCGTCCGTCCACTATGGGCCTTAAAGGGGGATCAATTAGATTTTTGTGAATTTTGGGTGTGCCAAAAATGGTAGGAACCTTTGGTGTTGGCATGGACAAATAGTGAAAGGTGTTACAATCAATACTACCCTCTAGAAAGAGATCATCCAACACTCCCCTGATTTTTTATAGGCTACATACACTTCATTAAGACTGGATCTCAAATATGTATCAGATTGTAAGTGCATGAGCATTTTGTTTTCATACACATATTCGTCCATGAAAACCAGACCCCCACCCTTATCTGGTTTCATGACTAACATTACATTCATTAAGAAGTGAGATGAAATCTAATTCATGTTTGGATATGTTACTTCTTATTCTCAAATCCTGTATGTTATTATTAAGTCCAGCCCTAAAATCAATGTCACACAGTTTTTCAAAAATATTCAACCTAGAATGCAGAGGTGGATTGAATACACTTGACACTCTAAAAGAATTAAGAAATGCAGGTGTATTTCCCAAAGACACAGCCAAATTCAGCTTACGGACATACAGTTTAAGATCTATAAGTGTTTCTACAAGATCACTCCTTTTATCTGGAATGAACGACAACCCTTTTGAAAAAAAGTCAATGATGGGTTGCTCAACAGTTAGAACAGTGTAATTATATATCTTAAAGTCACTACGTTGGGTTGTAAGGATCACAGGTCCTATCTCTAAAGGATATGTCATCTCCTCCGTTGGTTTCCTTTTCTCTTTCTCTGTGGTTGACCCCTCTTGTTCAATCTGGTATTGTTGTCCTGGATGTTCCTGTCCCTGGGAAAAGCCTGCTCATTATCAATATGAGCAAATTCCTGATTTTGGTTTTGACCATGTGCATTATTTGAATTATTTTGGCCCCTAATACGTTCACTTCTGCGCACAGGTGTTTGTTCTTGATTAACATTATTAGTATCTGAAGTAGTAGAATTTTCAGACTTTTCACCTCCCATAGGTGAATTCTGTACTACCAAAGGGGGAGGGGGATAAGCTTTATTATTTGTATAATCTGACAAGTCTCTGTCCATTTTACGTTTTTTGTTAAGAACCAGATTAGAAATAGAAGCTTCAATACTTGAGAAAATTCTCTGATAGTCATATTTATATCTCAAAAAATCATTGTCTTGCACCAAGTTAGACTCCAAAACTTCAAGTTCCTCTGAGACCAATAATCTCAGTTCCATAAAAATTAATTAAAGACAGCAAAAATTCAAAACCCTGTTTATCAAAGAGGGTTAAAAGTTCTTGATGGAAAACAGAAATGCATAGCAAACCTGCAGGATAACTCCACTGGCGTAAGCCCTTAGGCACAACTTTCTTCGTGATACATTCCTGCAAGTAAGCAACTTCTAGTTGCAATTTTTTACAACGAAATAATTTATGGTCAAAAGTATTCAATCTGTCAACAAAGTTAATCACCGACCGCTCACTGTTCGTGGCTGTCCCCGCTGAATCATTAGATACTTGAAAAAAATCTTTTTTACTCGAGAAGTTAGCCATTGTAGGTAGAGCAGCATAAAAATTGTACATTGACAGGAAAAAGTATTTTATCAAGGGTAATTACAACTGTGATGCACAGGGAGTAATATATGTAGCTTTATGTGAGAAATGTCCTTCCTTCTATATAGGCAAAACAGAGATAAAAATAAAGAAAAGAATTTATGAACACCTGTATGCCATAGGTAGGAAGGACCTCACAAATGCACTTGCTAGGCACATTTTAGATTTCCCTGATCATTGTTTTGCATTTTGTGTGTTGTACCAGGTTAGAAATAATATAAGAGGAGGACCCTGGCAGTTGTATCTGGAAGAGCAAGAGTTATTCTGGCAAATTAGAACATGTGCTCATCTCCCCCCAGGGTTAAATGATTTTGCATCCATAAAGTGTGTGCTTAAACTTAAAGCTCTTCTTAGGTAAATGCTATTTGGCAATTTGTATAGCATTTTATAGCAACTTTAATGTGAGACAGCTTCTCTTTGAATAATAATATATTTAATTATTTTACTATCCTTAAGCATTCAGTTTTTTATGCTATTGAGTGTTTTTTTAATGTAGCTTGTAACTTTGTTGTATTATATACATTTTATATTTGTTTTTTTGTATGAATAGGTGCTTTTTGAGTAAACATTTGTTTGATACTGACTAAAAAGATTAAGAAAGGAAGGTTTTTTAATATGATGATTATAGGTGTAACCATTTTAAATTGATTCATCACAGTGATTGGTTTATTAACGATTAATGAATGTGAACTACTTTTTTATATAAAAATAGAGCTGTGTGGAGTGACTTTTGTCTGATGAAAGCTAGGCATTTGCTTAGCTGAAAGCGCTTACCTTGAATAAAACAGTCCGTGCCGTTTTTATCCAGCTTGGTTCTGCTTTCCAGTTTTGTTTTGATCCATACACAACTTCACAACCATCTTGCAAACAAAATTCTCCCTTCCAAAATACATGGTTTTCATTAATGGCATAGCACTGCAACTGCCCTCATGGATTTCACCATTACAATCATTTCCTACAGAAATGCTGGTGTCTCAGTCCCCTTCTATATTTCTTGATCTAGCCATGGCATTCAAAACTGTATCCCATCTAAAATGGCAAAAATTGACTTTCTTCCATAGTTCTCTCCCAAGCATCACTCTCTTGGTTTCAAAGCTATCTTTCAGACAGACAACTAACTGTGAAATGGCAACACAACTTTTCATATTTTCTACCAATCTCCATCAATACTTCCAGAGGCTCAAATATTGGCCTTTTGATCTTTAATATATTTATAAACAATGTCCACTTTGCTGCCAAATACACAGTCTTTGTGCAACACACAATTCCACAGACAAATCTCCAGGCCAGAAAATCCACAAAACTTTTAATGGCCTGAAAATGGGCCAGAAGGTATCATTTTTAGATATTGTGTTGGAGGGGTTGTTGGTGATAGCATTCATATGAGCATTTATAGAAAATTGAATGATGGTAATCAATACTTAAAAGGACGTAGCGGTCACCTTCCCCACATATCTTGTTAGCCCTTCTCCATGGTTAGCTTTTGAGGTTGCGGCATTTATGTAGTAATGATGCTGAATTTTATTAAGAACTACAGTGCATGAGGGATATGTTCATTAAGAGAGGTTATGATACATAAAGTTTGAACAAGAGTGTGGATAATTTTATTAGTAATAAATGTATTAAGAATTTTAACCCAGCGTTAGAGTGTGTTATTTTAGGGACAGAGATGAAAAGAAACAAGACATTTTCTGTCACTACATATAGTCCCTTTAGTACAGAGGTAGTAAACCTTGTTCATACGTAGGTACTAGGCTATTGGCCCTCGGGCCTATATAAGCCTAGCCAAAAAGGTACCCTGGCTTTCGCCATCCAAGAAAATTATTTTCCTGTGCCCCTGTCGAGCAGAGCAACAGAAGTGATCCCCGGGGTTAATTTCCTATCTCCCATCAAATCAAAATGTCTTGTGAAATATAACTTATTAGAATCTATGGTAGACCTTCTTGTAGTTCAGAAAAAGTGGTTTACTGTGCAATTTGCTCCCAAATGCCCACGTTTTTACGTGGGCAAAATGGAGTGAAAGTTGAAGAATAGAACAGGTGAACATGTAAGTGAAATTAAATCAAGGAAAGAGACCAACACCCTGGCTAAGCATATTTTTAACAATCACGGCCAAGGGTTTAAGTTCATTATTTTGGAAACATTGAAAGTTTCAGAGAGGGAAGGGGCCTGGCCATTACTTTTAGAGAAAGCAGAGCTTGCTTGGCAATTGCGGTTGAATGCACAGTTTTGGCAGTGCTTAAATGAAGCTTTGTCTATTAAAAGTCTTTTAACTAAAAGCTTTAAAAAGATAACTATGTCTTTTATAAGCATGTATGATTCATATTACATGCTTTTCATGCTGTATTTTTAGATTTTGTACTGTTTAGAACAGGGGTTATCAATAATTTATATTTTTAGATGTGTGTCTGGTTTTAAAAGCCAGTATTGGTTGCTCTGGTGGTGTTACTAATGATTTAATTGACGTGATGACTAGTACATTTTTTAGAGAGACAAATGGATGATTTTACTTATCTGCCAAAGTTTCTTATTAATACATTTCAGAAACGAAAGTGCTTATGTTTTAAAATTTAAAAATATTTAACAGTTGCAACATGTGCTTCCAGTGTTTTTAGTGTGGTTTCAGTATAATAAATATTGGCATTTTACCGCAAAGTCGTTTCTGTTACCTGGATTTTTTGGTTTACTCTTTTCTGGTTTGGAACTTGTCAAACATGTTGTAGCTGTAAGTACATGGGGCCAAGTTTTAGTAGGATTATGGAAGTATGATACTAAAGGTAATTTTAGCTGGGATTCAGAGGGAATAGTTTACACTTTGACATGCTCATGTAATACATTCTACATAGGGGAAAGTAAGAGGATGTTCACAGTGAGACTCCAGGAACATCCAAGGGATATAATACCAGGAAAGCTAGAATGGAAAAGACCTATTGCTGCACATTTTAAAACTCACCATTGTATGAATGAGGGGGGACTTCAAGCTATGGTTTTAGATCAAATCTATTGTGGACAATTTGATAATATGGACATTAAATGTAGACTGTTATATAAAGAATCAATTTTTATATTGAAATATGATATGCTGGTTCCTAAAGATCTTAAAAACTTTCCAACTACATTCTAAATTATTTAATTGTTGGTTAATTAATTGATTGTGTAATTGAGAATGTTTTTAACTGGTGTTAGTATATAAATCACTGCTTTGTTGCTATTATACTCTGTAAAGGCTGGTGAGCCGACACACTAAGAGACTGTCTGTTCAATAACATTTTTGTGGATTTTCTGGCTTGGAGATTTGTTGTTTGTGGATTTTTCTTTCCACTGTGGTTGTGATGTAGGGGATTCCACCCTGATCTGCTTTGCCAAATCCTACTGAACTCCAATCAATCCTCCATTTAATCCTGGTTAGACAAAGCAAAACTATTTCTAAATCTAAAGAAAAGCCAGCTATTGTTATTTATACCCAAACAAATCAATACCATGAAAAAACTCATCTGCATTGAATCAGCTGACTACACCACCACAGCTAAAGTAAAGCACACAACCTGTGTGTCACCACAGATGAGAATCTTAAATTCAAAAAGCTATCATAAAAATGGGACTCCTTTACATAGCTAAGCCCTACCTCACAAATAAAGCCAGAAAATCGGGGATGTCATCCTATATCCTTCCCATATGCCTCAGCAATACTTAAATTTGCAAACTTTATTAATAAAACTTGAAACATGTTATAACAATGTAGCAAAAATTTGCTACAAATCTCCTTTATAAAAGTCAATAATGCATAGCACTGAAATAGCTTCTCTGGGCTGAATTACCACAACTAAAATTCATACAACTAATCAAACCCTTATCCACAACACTGAAATGCCCTTCTCTAAGCAACACACTACAGCAGTATTCACCATCCAGAGCCCAACTCTCTACTGACAAATATCTGCTGCTTACATGCCAAACAACTCTGCTGAAAACTGACACTGCTGAACCTGTGTTTCAAACTAACACTTCCTCTAAAGAAAATACATAAACTAAAATAATTTAAACCCAGGCTCAGGCAACACCTAGCAAATTCTTAAATCTGTTCATTTTCTACAGCTGGGTAACTTCAACGCTTTCCACAGCAACCTACTGCTAACCTCATTTCTCTCTCTCAAGTAAGTTTAATCTTACAAACATTAGAGAAGCCATTATTTAGGATTTTTTCCTCACCCCATAAAAACCCTTCCATCATTCCTTTCTCTTCACTTCTCCAGCACCCCAACCCTATTTTCCATTCATCTTGTTTACCTATTACTTCTCCATCAGTCTGTCTCCAAACACATCATACTTTATCTCAGCACTATAATCTACTGCTACACTGAAATTAATGCTCTCTTACCTGATGAGTACACCTGAGCTATACTGCATAATATATAAAACCTGATGTACCTGCCAATTTACTTCATGCTAGTAGAACCAAACTGTACAGTGCATAACCTTTATTGTATTTCTGTATATACACATTACTGTTTTAGACATACTTCTCCCTTACTGTATACCTGTCCTGTACAGCATAAGGCTTTCATACAATTCTGTCTAGTACTTGTATATTTTCCTGTACTGGACATTCATGCTGCAAGGGTTGGGAGGGTGGCCTAATGGTTAAGGTGTTTGCTTAACAAACACAAGGGACAGGGTTCAAGTCTCACAAGAGATAATTGGCTAAGCTTAAAATGGCTCACAAGGGCAGTTAGCTTAGTACTAATCTATGAATCTATGAACCAATGCATATGCTTACTGCTTTACTTATTGTTTCTAGGTCTGGAGCTTTTCTACCTTGGTCTCTGCTGAAAAGGGGCTTTTGCCCAGTTAGACCAACCCAATCAATAAAAGCAATGAATAAACAAATAAAATGCTGTTGAATTAATAGAAGTCACAGTTGTGTGCTAAAGCAGTAAGATAGTTCTGCTTACTCACAGGACATATTGGATATCTGTGAAGGCACTTACATTGTAATTACAGTGCTACAATTCAACCCCCAAAATACTTCACTTCATAACAGCTACAGAAAGTACCCTCCTGGAGAAGTCTTAAGCCTAAAATTGCATTTTGCTCATTTTTCTATGGTACTTTTGTCCCTTACTTTGTTCCCAGATTCCAGTAAAATAACCACCCACTATGCCCTTTTTTGAGGCCTGACTCTGGGGTCAAGTTGGGGAGTTGATGAGTAGTTGGACCTTACAAGAAACTATCTTTTCTGCATGTTGTATGCAAAGTCATCACAGATATGCATATTTTGACATTGGCCTTTCATATATTCACCATTACACTACATTCTTCTAAGGTGGCAATCCTACCAGTGGTAACAACGTCTGTTATGGAAGAAGTTGCAATGTATTAAATTCATAATCCTCCCACCAGCAAGGTAAAGTCAACCATGGTGCCCACTTCTGTGTGCCAGAGTCCATTTCTGAACAATCATTGATTGTGCAGTCATCTGCAAGTCAGAGAGAGATGTTCTTGGTGAAAATATTGGTCTTTCTGCTTAACAGATTCATGCATGCCAGTCCATGTGCCGGAACAGCCTTCTCTTTTTAGCTGTAGTATGATCATTACAATCAGTAACCATATGGAGCAAAACAGTGCTTGATTAACTCACTGCAATGGTGCTGCTTTATTACAAATAGTCTCCTCTCCACATAATGCCTCAGCAATGCAAGGAGGGAAAACAAAGAAACTTCATCCTCACAGCATAATGGAAAGGGGGGTCTGAATTGCAGCTTTCCCCACCGAGACTGAATGGCAGTAAGGGTGACCCTAATTACCTGAAATCAGCAAGTAGAAAGACCAACATAAATTACTTAACCACACTGACCTTACTGTGAAGTTTTTTTATGCAGTTCTGAAGACTTACCATATTTATCTCTTTTTTCATTAGTTCTTTTACAACTTAATGGTGCTATAAAAGCAAAGATAGGACACAAATGCTCACACATCCTTTTCAAAGTAAACAGACTTTTAATACTCTTGTATTACATGTACACATTTTTATTTAAATTAGTATTTATGTACAAAATCAAACTGATTTCCTGCTATACAATATTCAGATAATAGAACAATTTCAAAAATGCACACAAAACATACTTAAATTTTCAGTACATATGTTGATTCTGTTAAAAAGAATAGGAAACACTTTATAGTATTGCTTTTCTCTCACACACACACACACACACACACACACACACACACACACACACACACACACACACACACACACACACACACACACACACACTCTTTCTCTCTCTCTCTCTCTATAAACATTGTAACAGATTAAGCCGGGATACTTTTTAACTGCAGTTAAAAGAATGCACTTTTGTTCAGCAATCACTCATCTCTTCGGTAAATCGAATGCAGACAAAAAGCTGTGTAATGTAACACTTACATAATGCATTCATAAGAACGGGGTACGTGCCCAGTGGATTTGGCTGTTCACTTCTTGCTCATTTTACATTAAAGGTGGAATGAAAGTGCCTATACATCTAAAAGTCACATCTCTTCTTGCCTTACTAGTGTCTAGTGCCTGTCTACTCAGTGCTGTGACAAGGTCACTTTATATAAGAGAAGCAATGCTTTTAACATTTCTGTACCCTTATTTTTACACAGCAGTTGCTGCTTTCTGCACTAACCAAATACAATATTGTATTGCTAACAATTCAGCACACTCAACTAATAAAGAATTAAGTTACAAATATAATGATGTGTCAGGAAAAAAAAAACAGCTGATGAGAGAAATATGAAGTTGGCGATTATACAGAAACTACATTTATGTTAAGAAACGGCACAAGATTATCATATGTCAATGAGAAGCAAGACAGTAGCTAGTCAAAAGTACAAATACATTTTTATCATCTTTAAGGTGCTTGGTTTTCATCCAGCTTGCTAGCAAAGGGTCACATGCATCTGCTGTGATCTTGAAGCTCATTCAAAGCACAACACTTGACTATTTAGAAATGGTGCTGACAGAGGAGGGTTATGATATAGTAGTATAGCTCCACTAAGAAATGATCTGACTATAGTTTTTTCCTTACTGATTTATTAACCAGGCAAGTCCACTGGACACGAGATCCCTTTTTTCAAAAATGACCTAGCAGCACTGTCCGGGTATATTACTTGCTCAGTCACACAGCTTTAAAATGTAAACAGAAGAAATCAAACCCATGACTAAAGGAGGAAGATCAACAGTTTGTAATTTACCCTTCAAGATAAGCTGCGGGTAGTTTACACACTGGGTGAACTACCAGAACAGTAATATGCAACAAGGTTTTCCAGAACACTAATATGCAACAAGGTTTATCAGAACATAAATATGGAATAAGGTATGTGTATTAACCATGCATGGAAGTCTCATGTGCTATTTAATCAAAATGGAATAATTCCAACCACTCAATATGTGTATTTACATATTTCACTTCTCAAAACCAAGGAAAAAATACCTAGACAGCAACACCTTTTCAGGTTCATCCTGCAAAGGAAGGAGACGTGAATGAAACTCAAGTGACCAAGTTACAGAATCCGTGTACGTTTTGATTATATGTATACCAGACATGCCAAGTTACAGAATCCGTGTACGTTTTGATCTTATTATGTATACCAGACATGCCAAGTTACAGAATCCGTGTACGTTTTGATCATATTATGTATACCAGATATGGGTATATTTTCATACTTCCTTTTAGAAACACCAGGGAATCCTTAATGTTAATCTGCCCAGTCTTCAAGTATGGCCTACATGCCACAGTAATACAAAGAAAATCATCTTGTCAAATTTGGCAGACCCTGACTTATTATCCAAAGAGTCCCCTTAGAATGCTCTGCAATTTTGAGTTGGTTGCTTCACTAGACTAAGCCATCCTAACCTGTGAATGAAAACAGGCAGTATTTGCTTAGTAGACCTTGGTCCCCTAAAGTTTAAATGAATAAAACAGAACACAAAGAGGAGGTCTTAGTTTAATGTATCATCTGAAATCAAAACATTCAAACTGCATTAACCCACCCCTCAAATGCCAAATAATATAAACACTGAACTACTCATCCAGTACTGTATTTGTTATATTTTAACACATCACACTGACTAGTTATTTTTAAAAACAACTAGCTGACCTCCAAGGGGGTTCGTTTTTTGTAGCAAGGGAGTCAAATATGTTATGTGGGCATGAGATGGTGACTTGCACTTTTTGCTCTCAGTATGGCTAACCACAACTGAGAATAAATGAATGGAAGTATTTCCATTACTAGACATGGGACTCATTCCTGACTGACCGCATATAGATATGAGAGTCACACACTTACCTTCAAGATTGTCTAGGAGTTGGACTGTGACTTTTAATTAAAGGTGCATTTCCAACAGTAGTGAAGGTTTAATTTTCTGCATCCACATGGACAAGGAAATGGACAGGAACATTCCTCTGTCACAACAGCAGCATAAGTCACTGTTATGCATTTAGACGCACTGCATTGCCAATGAATCTAAACACATCCTGAAGTACAATATTAGTATTCATTAGATCTCCCCACAGTTTCCTGCACACAGCTAATAATCCCTAGCCTGTGGCCATCTACATGTAAAGTCAAGTGTGCAACTTACAGAATCTAATAGTGGGAATGCACTACTCAGACTGTCGTCATTCAAAACCATATGTGATGACGTACCCTGATAATGTTATTTGCAGCCATGATGTAACACATCAGATACTATCATAGGTCAGACTGCTTTAGCCGACTAATTTCTGTCATATGTATTTTCTTTTCATTTTATATGAGCAGTATGCATCACAGAATTGAGACACTACCTCACAATTTATAAACAGTAGACATATAATCACATTATCATTATCCTATTAGCACTAATCAATTACAGATAAAGGCCATTCAAATACATTATTTTACTTCTAATGGAGGCTCATATGCAATAGCCTATTTCAGACAGAAATTCTTAGTTTAAAAAAAAAACAATTATGTCTTATAAATGAACACCACAGATCACCAAAGCCTGTATCCATCTGAAATGGAAGAATAACGCTTCTCTGACCCTAACATACCCAATTCACTCCTGTGTATAAATCTCAAAACCTTAATAGCATCTAATGTTCTGCACAAAGTAGTGTATGAGGATCTGCTCAATGTGTACTGAAACATACAGAAAAAGTCTGCAACTGTTCTAACAACCATAATGTGCCTTCCACTGTCTTGTCAGGCACAGTAGCTCAAACTATGTACATCAAGTTTTAATGAGGTATTTGACAGGCAAAATAAACGCTGGCAGTGATTGCCTAGGACAACTAACTGGTCAATGCATCATTTCTTAAACAAAAGGACGTAACAAACAATCCCAAAACAAGTTCTATAAAGTGCCATGATAACTAAAACATTATGAAACCCTCCTAAAAACAAACTAGAGCTCCCATCAAATACTGAACTCAGTTTAACATTACTCTTGAAGGATGATTTGAGAACAGATTCGGATTGATCTGATCTCCTTTTACACACCTTCAAAACATGCAGTTACTATGAAAAACTGCATTACTTGGTGAAGCAGGAACACAGTGGCATTTTAAAAGAAGCATTTAAATTAAATATTAAGTAGCATTACAGCTGCTCTTTGGAGATAATCTGGGGGACAGATTTAAGCCCGAACTATATTACTCTTTCCTGCTTCAGGAACTGTTTAAAAGTTTTCTGAAATGGTACAACCAATATTTTGCAAACACTGAGTTTGTAAATATATTTCTGGAAACTAAAATTAATATAGTCAAGCTTCTCCACTCTGCTGTGAGTTTACTGTACATATGGCAAATAAAACTAAACATTTGCTAACAATTCTGCACCCCTTAAACCTTCTGGTATACACATACCTAGAAAATAAACAGGACTAGCAACTATTCCTAATGTTGAGAGTCTTCAGTCAATACAAGAATTTAGTAAACATCCTCCGTAAATACAAGCAGTTAGTAAACACATTAAGAATACTGGTTTAACTGGTTAACTTCAGCCAATTCAAATAAAATTATCACTGTAACTCTTCCAATGAAAACACATTTGCAGAAAAGTGGTCATTTAATCCTGTTAACGTTCTCTAGCCTTCTCTCTACTAGGACATTTTCACCAAGAATCTAACCTGTTTTTTTAAATAGTAATTGTTTTTATCCTCAATGAACCATGTTCTCACACATTTTCAAGTACAGCAGTTGTGCACATCCAACTGTAAATTAAAAGGCACAGTAAATTTTAAGGAAGACAAAACGTACATCTGTAAACACTCGAGACATTATTATAATACAATGAAATGCATTAGCTTTCAGGTCAGTGTAGTGAATCGGTAGATGCACCCTGACTGGGAGGATGAGAAAGGCATGCTGTCTGTGATCACTGCACTCCGCAACTTCTTGAGTTCAGAAAAAAGTCAACGACAAGCTGCTACCAGCCAGCATACACTGGTTCTGCATGCCAAGTACTTCCATATTGCCTGTCTGGTGTTCTGCTTCTAGGAATCAGTTGAGACTGAGAAGTCACTTCTCTTGGAGTGTAGTTCTGCCTTCTTTTCTGGACAAGGCATACTATTACAAGAATTATCACTGCAACAAAAATATATAACTTTTTAAACATTTTAGTTTGAGAGTTTTATAACTAAAATTCAATCCACAAACTATATATATATATATATATATATATATATATATATATATATATACACACACACACATACATATACTACTATATCAAACTTCAGTCCAATAACAATAAAAACCCCCAAAAATTCTGCAACTCAATAAACTCACTCCAGGCTTCAAGAATAATCCCTGTCCTGACCCAAGTAAATCTGACCTCGAACTAGGCTCTGAATTTAACTCATTTTTCAAAGAAACTATTACTACCCTCACCAAGACATTTCCCAATACCTAACTGCTCTACACTCTCCCCCTTCTAACTCACTTCGTCTGTTTGTACTCAAACCCATCTCCACTAACTTTATAAAAAAACTTATGTCCAAACTTAAACCTTGCTCTAACGCTCCCGACAATATTCCCTCTTCCTTACTAAAATGTGCTGCTGATGGCATTGCTCTCCCAATCAGCATCATTAACTGATCATAAAAAAAAAAAACATATGTCCCCAAACTCTGGCGCTCAGCTTATATTTTTTCTCTTCATAAAGGAGGCAAAAATACCAGTATCTCAAAATTTCGCCCCATTGCTTTGCCTTCATCAATCTCCAAAATCCTAGAAAAATGCATCCACCTCCAACTTATGCCTTTCCTGACCCAAAAGAATCTTCTCACTCCTACCCAACATGGCTTCCATCCAGGCCATAGTACAATAACCTCTCTACTCTCTTTCCTAGAAACTGTCAATCAAGCCCAAGATTCAGGACACTTAGTTTCTACTGTGTTACTCGATCTGTCTAAAGCCTTTGAAACTGTTTCCCACAAGCACCTTCTCTGTCATCACTCAAACCTTAATCTCTCACATAATGCTTTATCCTGGTTCTCCAGCTATCAGGCAGATGACAGGCAGTCAAATGGAAGAACTCTATCTCTTCCTTCCTACCTACCCCAACTGGCGTACCACAGGGATCCATCCTTGGGCCATTGCTTTTTAACATCTTCATCAATAACTTTCACACTGCTATTCCTGATGCTAAAATCATTCAATACACAGATGATTCAACCTTAGTCTGCTCTGCCTCAAACCTCTGAATTGCTGACTAAAACCCAAACTGCCTTCTCAACAACTGAAAACTGGATGCACCAAAACCACCTCTCTCAATGCAAATAAATCAAAGATTCTACTATTCCCTCCCACAAAGACCCTCTCCTATGATAAAAACAACTTCAAAGTCTATAGTCAAAACCAACTCACCTACAGAAGTGGTCCCCTCTGCCAAACTACTTGGCATTACTATAGATGAACACCTCAAGTTTGATATTCATATTCAACAAAATATTAAGAAAACCCACCAAAAGCTAGGTATGCTGTATAGGAATAATCGCTTTCTCTCCAACTCTACCAAGCAAACTCTGGCCTCGACTTATCTTCTTCCTTCCTTATTATATGGAGCACCTCTTCTAACCAACCTGTCCTCTTTCACCTCTAAACTACAAAACTGCTGCAAGAAAATCTCTAAATTTGCCTCTAAATCTAAAAATACCACCCATCACTGCCTAACCCTACAATCTCTGAATTGGCTTGAACTCCCAAACTACCTAGACTATCTCCAACTCACTACTGCATATAGACTCATATTTCACCCAACAAAATGTCCCGCTCTAACATCCTTCCCCCTTATACATCCAACAGAGCTCTCAGATCTGAAAATCAGAACTTAATTACTATCCATAAACCTAAACGTCCTGCTTGCTCAGCTTCTATCTTTCTCACTAGGCAACAAATGGAATTCCCTACCCTCACACTAAGAACCATACCAAACTCAGAAAACCTCAAAACCCAACTATTCAAACACCTGTCCACTAAATGGAAATGTACCTACCTTCACCCAACCTAATCAAAGGGGGTTCTCTCTCTGGTTCCCAAGCTCTACAACTCTCATAGTTATCTTCCTATAAGCCTAAGCTCTCAACAATTTCTATAGTTTCTCTCTAAGCTCTCAACTCCTCCTACAGCTACCCTCACACAGCCCAACCTTGTAAATAGCATTCTACTGTTGGTGTGTGTATGTAAAGCGTATTTACATTTTCTTAAAAGGTTTGTATGTAAACTGTTTCCACACCTGACATATATGTTTTCCTCAAATGAAACTGCATGATCCCTATCTTCAAGCTTAATGAATTTGTTAACAATGCATGATATTGAATGCATTTATGAGTAACTATTCTACATAATATTATCTTTAATATTAACTATCAGTTGTATCAAAATTGTATAATGCATCTTGGAGCTTTCCTCCCCGGACCTCCACTGAAAATGGGCCAATTCGGCCTAGTGGACTTCCCCGATAATCAAACTGCAAATAAATAAATAAATAAATAAATATATATATATATATATATATATATATATACACACACATATATACACACACACATATATACACACACACACACACACACACACACACACATTTATATATACCACACACTTATTTAAACATTACATAAATCATATACAAATGTATACAGAAGTCTGTTTATTCTAATTAGCTGAGACGCAGTTAAGTGATGTGATTGATACTGCTAACCAGATTAACTCTCTGAGGGTTAGTCAGTGGTGTAGTTTAGAGATGACAATGAATACTGTTTTGGTAGAGATGTGATTTGGGGTAAAGAATAGTAATTTTGTCATTTATTACAGAGAGTGATCAGTTTACAGCTGGTGCTCAACAATTAGTAAAGAGGCACAAAGTAGCATTTCAAACCTGTACTGCATATCTTTTTCTTACAGGTTTATCTCCCTATTAAAATGTTAATCTGTTAAGGAATGACTGATTAACAAATTAAACACTGCACAGCTATTCTTAATTTAGACATTATTCCTTACTGCACAGACAGTGCTATACCTTAATATTTTTAATTTACTGATCATTCTTTACAAACTTCAAAAGCAGTAGACATCTATTTAAAGTTGTATCTTTAACAAAAGTGCAGTGTCACTGTCAGCACAAAAATAAACCATAGTCAAATCTAACTTCTAGGAGTGAGATGACCTACTAATTTAATTTTTCATTCCAGAGTAACAATTCAGTGACTGTCACATTATTGGAGCCCCCCATCCCCCAAAAAGCTGCACTTTTTTTGCTTCCATTACATGGTCTCTGTAACTATTTGTTGAAGCAACTGAATAAAGTCAACCAGTAAAAGCATTACTGCATAAAAAAACACATTTTCTATAGGGAAAGCCCCCTACACCTGCCATATGGAAGGCTCTGCCACTCCTGCACTCCCATTACTTACATATACAGACTCTACTACTGTGCAGGTAAGAAAAATGAAAAAGAAAGAAATGAAGAGAATCACAGATGGTGCTGACAGTGTTGGTAATGTTTTCCAAGAAAAAGCAATTAAGGACTTGTGACTGACTAGTCACAAGCTCATCTACTTCACACCTGGCCACGTGTATGGAAGCTACACTCCTTTAATTTGTTCAGTCACTAATATATGATGCTTACCTACAAACAAGATAATTAAGCTAACCGGTAAACAAGTGAAACATGCCCTTTTTGTTCTCTGATGAGGTGGTTGGTATGGAATGGACCAACTTGCTAGTTCTCTGGGGTCACCATCACCCTCTCTACATGGCAGCTCTCGGCTCTTCCAAGATGCACTACTGCTTTCTCCTAAGGGGAACTATGCTGTGGCACTGAATTTCTTCCATACACTCTCTTGCAGTTTGAGTTTTACCTAGACTCTAAAGGTTTTTCTTTTCAATAAATAATTAGGAAAACACCAATAACCTTCTTATATTTCCCTGCATCCTAGGCTTGGTTAATACAATGTCATAGTCTGTCACAGTTACTGGATGAGTTTCAAACTTTTCAAGCAAATATCTATGGCTCCAGTTATACAAACTTTCTATAAAATCTAGCCTAATTACTGTGTTCAGGAGAACAAGTATATACCCCCTACTAATTTCCGATTAATTGTGAAACATCCTCCATACCAATGCCTTCATATGAGTCTTTAAAAATCTTCCTTTTTTAGATGCATTCTCTCTTCTGGTTTCTCCTGACATATCTTTGCTGCAAATTGGATTTCATTCTCCACCATTAACAGAAGACCCTTTGTTGGTAGTTCACTATCTTTCCCAAGATCCTTTTAAGTTCTTTTACACTTAAGGGGGAGGAGATAAAACTGTATGCCAAAATAATTATTTTCCCCCATACAATAACCTTTCCCTAATTCAAATCTTTATTGCTTATCCTCCCCCCGTATTTACTGGCACACCTTTCCCTGTCAATATTACTACTCCTCTTTTTCTTGTATCCTTGATGCTCAGTTGAATATCCACTTTGAAACCCTATTTTTTTATCAAACTGTCAGCTCAGTTTTATGTGCATCTCTTGCAACATTTATATTTGCACTTTGGAACTGCTTTATGCAAATATGTACTCTGTCGTTTTGCCTGTACTATCAACTCATTAAGATCCCACAAACTTGAACTGCAAACAAGTAAAAAACCTGATGAAAAAAGTCCACAGAAAGGCACAGGTGCAACCAGCAATGAAAAGTTTAATAAAATAATAAAATAAAGCGCTTTTCGTCCTACTCACTGGTAGGACTTCTTCAGATAAAATGAGTGTGTTACACCCAATTTTTTATACATTTGTATATGTCAATTAAAGAATTGAAAAAGTCCTACCAGTGAGTAGGACGAAAAACGCTTTATTTTATTAAACTTTCCAGTTGCACCTGTGCCTTTCTGTGGACTTTTTTCATTAAGATTCCACGTCAAGATTTTTAGTACAGCTATCCTCAAAAAATAAAAGTAGTATCCATCTCTAGAACAAGGCACATTCATCATATGTGGTTTTCCTATTAAAAGACTGAACAAACATGGTCCTGGATGGCAGGCCTTCTGTCAGTTTTCAATTTAAGAGTTTTGCTTTCATGTTACATTTTTTTAAAACAAAGCAATTCACAACCTCCATAGCAAAACAGTGGGAAAATTGCAACTACATATATTTTCATGTTTAAAACACACATTGCCCAAACAGCTGCAACAGATCCAAATGGATGATTGTCCATGTAGATGCTGCCTATAAAGACAGTTAGTTACTATGTTGAAGTGGAGTAGCTATTTTTTTTTGTTTTTGCTTCAGCAGTAACACTGACACCCCATGCATGGGAAATAAGGCTGTGTACATTTTCTTTACTTTTTTTTAATAAGCTTTTTAGTTATTGGTTCTAGCTGACAACAGATAGTTAATAAGTGCTTTAGTTATTGGTTCTAGCTGACAACAGACAGGACAATTTTGAACTTTCAGATTAATGCTGTGTATTCACAGCTTCTAACAGAGTGGAGCATCATTTTATATTGAAATAACTTATTTTTATTTCTTATTTCTCACATTAATTCTTCTACCAGCCTTTACTCTTTCAAGAGACAACTGCCTATGCTTTTGAGGATTTTTTTGCAAAGGTCACCCTCAGCAAACTGTCTAGACATCCCATGACTCAATTCCTTACAGATCTTATGTGTCTCAGCTTACTTTTGTCAGTTCACTTCAAGCCCTCCAATGAAATTACTGAATTTTCATCAAACCCAATCATTTTTCTAAGAATTACAGCTTGGAGAGTTAGAGAAATGAAAAGCAACTTAAGAACTATATAGATTAAATGTCTAGCTGGGCTACAATCAAGTCAACTTCAATGCAAAAAATGTGGCAGCATGCTTGTGGGTAGGGATAAAAGTAATCCCTTAGTTTAAAATGCAACAACAATGTAGCATTTTTATAGGTTCATATGTATATACTAGGCTAATGACCACTAGGGTCTTTATAAGCCTAGCCATGCAGCCCAAACTAATTTTGTACCTAAGCAACATGGACATTTATTGGGGGTATGTTAAGAAGTTTCTAAAGGTTATGTGGGGGTGGGGTGGTTTGGGCATAGCTACTGTCTGCCTCTATGAGAGCTATGGGGCAAGACCAGGGTGAATTTCTGATTCCCTATCCATTAGTAAACGTAATGCTTAAATACAGTTAGGGATGTACTCTGCTTCACAGGGATGGGGATCCACTGAGACGCACATTTGTCCTTGCCAACATGACCTACTTATGTCAGAAGCAAAACTTAAATCCTTGAACCTAGCGAGTCTGATACTATTCAATTTCCGAATGAGCAAAAGGTCCATCAGAGCTGGATCTGAGGACGCCTTGTATGCCAGACAAACTGCTTCTCAGTAACCTGTTGGAGACAGAGTATAGAGATAGGGCTTTAAGGCGACCCATGTAAGACAATGTGTTTATACCCTGAATTCTCCTGGTAAGGAACCTTTGGGGGCATTCCAACTGTTTCATATGTCTGGTTAGGAACATGGTGAAGGGGGCATTATATTCAATGATGGGTATGACGAGGGATGAATAAAGTGACTATGACTTCCTTGGACCTAGATACCATGCCCTTACTAATAAGCTGGGTGTCATAGAATTTTTTTTTTACTACTACTAGGGTCCCATGTTGGTCAAAGGCTAAATTACTGTCTACATATATTCCCAGTTCCCTGACTACCAGGTCACCTCTTAGGGGTGTTTTACTAATGGAGTAATTAGCCTGGGTGTCTGTTTTTCCAAAAGGCACTGTAATTCATTTCTTGGCATTGAGTATTAATCTGGGAGTTTGGCACCAGTCATTTGTCTGTGTTAGACCGTCTTGCAAGATTTGTGTCATGGGGGAATCTATGATAGTTCCCAATTTGCAGTCATCTGGAAACTTGGTCAGCCAAAGGGCCTTGACACCTTTCTGTCTGAAAAGTAGATGCCAAACTGGAGTGGTCCCAGCATGGAGCCTTAAGGTGCTCTGCTAATGACCAGTCTCTTGCTGGAGATGGTCAAACCAATTCTGACCTGCTGGGTCATATGCGTGAACCAGCTGGTAATCCAGCCAGTTATGTAGGGGTTTATGCCCAGTTTGATGAGTTTGTCAACTCTACCAGAACAGGGTAGTATATATCAAATGTCTTAGCTAGGCTTTCATCTTATCCACTGCCTTGGTGCCATTTCAAAGAAATTCACCAGGTTTAGTAGGCATGAACTTTCCTTGACAAAGCCAAGCTGCGTTTGGGTCCAGTGTCTGAAGGTTACCTGTGTCTTGGTTGATCATTTCCATGCTAATTTATTCCATGGCTTTGCATATTAGACTAGTCCAGACTAATGGTTCTATAGTTTGTGGGGTCTATTGATAGTCCACCCTTGTGAAGTGGGATAACTGTTGCAGTCCTCCATTCTCATGGTACAAAGCCCATTTTGAGACTACCATTGAAAAGTGACTGATAGGTCATGTTTCAATGTATTTAGGAGGCACCCCAGGATATTATCAAGGGCCAATGAGGTTGTGTTTTTGGATTCAGTGAGAAAGTACAGTTGTGTACCTACCATAAATGTAGATGTTCGAGTATATTCACTCTTGCAGTCATTACACTAGGGTTATCCTGCTGGCAGGCTACCCGCAGTCGGCCTGAATTCCAAAGTCCTGGTCCGACGTTGGTTGCTGTCGCCTCTTCCCTGACATCCGTGCGCCAGGGGTATAAAAGATGCAGCCGATGCCATTTTCTTCAGTTTTTCTTGCCCCAGATGTCAGGTGCCCCCAAAAGGGTAGGCTGTAAAAATTATGATCATAAAAAAGCATGTACATAACCTTCATCTACAAGCAAATACACCACATATGTTGTATAGAATAGATAGGTACAGAAGTCCCAGCAAAGAAAAATGGGGATGGTGGGAGGGTAACCTGGACTGCAACAGTGAATACACTTGAACATCTACATTTATGGTTGGTACACAACTGTACTATGTTTATCATGTTTCACTGTTGCAGTCATTACACTTGGGTTGAATCCCAAAGCTGAGGTTGGGCAGCTGGGCCTAAATAGAGTTTGGAGTGGCTATGAGGCCCTGCAGAACTGCAGTGGCAAAGCCTGATCTGGATTTAGAGTAGAGAGGTAAATGGTAGTGCTTTGTGAAAGTGTGCACTGAACTCCATGTTGCAGCCTCCAAAATATCCTTGGTTGGTACTCCTCTGAGGAAGGCTACTGAAGTGGCTGCTGCTCTGGTAGAATGTGGCCTAATGCCCTTGGGCACTGATTTGCCATGTTGTGAATAGCAAAAAATGAATGCAGTGGCCTATCCATTTTGAAATAGTCTGCTTTGAAATGGCTTTTCCTTGAGAACCTGCAGCATATGCCACTAAGAGTTGCTCAATCTTTCTGAAGGCTTTAGTCTTTTCCAAGTAAAAGCGTAGCTGTCTGTGTATGTCCAAAGTATGCAGAAGTCTCTCTCCCTTATTCTGTGGGTTTGGATAAAAGGTAGGCAAATGTATGGTTTGGTTAAAAGCCATGCTGGACACTACCTTAGGCATAAATGTCGGGTCTGTCCTTAGAGAAACCCTGTCCTGATGGAAAATAATAAAAGGTTCCACAGCCATTAGTGCCTGTAACTCTGAGGCTCTTCTTGCTGAAGTTATTGCTAGGAGAAGAGCAGTTTTCCATGACAAGTATTTTATCTCTGCTGTATTGGCTGGCTCAAAAGGAGGCAGTGTGAGTTTTTCCAAGAAAAAATTGACGTCCCATGTAGGTATTGGAGCTCTCCTTGGAGGTCTTATGTTTTTGGCCCCACTGAGAAACTGTCTTAGCAGTGGATGAGAAAAAATAGGTGGGCCCGTATTGTAATGAGCTGAAATGGCAGAGGCATGGATATTAATTGATGAGAAGGATAGGCCTTTGTCCAGCATCTCATTTAGGTATTGCAAAATCTGAGGAATATTTGGTTCAAGCGAGTCAATTCCCTGCGCTTGGTTTCAAGCACAGAATCTCTTCCATTTTTCTGCATATGATTTTCTGGTGCTGGGCCTCTGGGCCTCCAAAATAACATCCATAACTGGTTTACAGAGAGGTGTGTTCTGAATGATTGTATTATCTGCCATGCAGCCAGATTTAGGGTTCTGAGTTGGCTGTGTAGGATCTGATTGTTCTGTTGGGTCAGCAAATGAGGTATTAGAGGCAATGTCCAGGCTGGGCCTTGAGACAAGCTCTTTAGGATTGGGTACCAGTGCTGGCATGGCCAGTTTGGGGCAATCAGTATCATTTTTGGCTTCTCTTGTCTGACCTTTAGGAGTACCTTGGAGAGGAGAGGCAGAGCAGGGAAGGCATACACTGTAAGGGCTTTCCAGCTGAATGAAAGGGCGTCCACTTTCCATGCTTGCTTGTGATAAGTCTGAGTGCAGAATCTCTGTAGCTGGCAGTTGTGAGGGGAGGCGAATAGATCTATGCCTGGGCATCCCCATTTCCCTGTTATCATGTTGAAGATTTGTGGATCCAGTTTCCACTCGTGAGGATCCATGAGGTTTCTGCTTAGTTCGTCTGCCAAAGTATTTGTCTTTCCTGGCAAGAACTGTGCTTGCAAATGTACTTGACAAGTCAATGCTGTGTTCCACAAACTCATGGCTTGCCTGCAGAGGGGGTAGGAATGTGTGCCCCCTTGCTTATGTACCACATGACTGTAGTATTGTCCATCTTTATCAGTAGTTGTCCTGGATGAAGTAGGTCCTTGAAGGCTGTCAGGGCATTTTGTACAGCTAGCATCTCTTGATTGATATGAAGATGCATTTGGTTTGTGGGCCATGTGCCCTGAATACATTTTCCTGCCATGTGAGCCCCCCAGGCATAATCTGATGCATCTGTTGTTAGTGTCTGCCTGGCAGTGGGTAAGGTGAATGGCTGTCCCTTGTTGTGGTGACAGGCCTGTGCCCACCATTGAAATTCCTGTTGCAGGCAGGGAATGAGAGTAATTACTGTTTCCAGGCTGTGACAATGTTGAGTCCAAACACTTTTTAGATACCATTGTAGTTTCCTCATATGCAGTCTTGCATATGGAATTAGTAGAATGCAGGATGCCATGTAGCCCAGAGCCTGCAGAATTTTTCTTGCAGATAACTGGGTCTTTGTTGCCATGTCTTTGAAGTAAGAAGTCAGATGCCTTTGTTTGTCTGGTGTGAGATAAGCCATCTGGGCAGTTGTATTTAAGCTTGCACCCAGGAATATTATATCTTGAGAGGGTACTAGTTTTGATTTCTTTCCGTTTACTGTGTACCCTAGGCAAATTAGTAATCTTTTTACAAATGCCAGATGCTGTAGTAGAATATCTTTGTCCTTTGCTTGAATAAGGCAGTCGTCCAAGTAGGGGTATATTTGAATTCCTCTGTCTGCAAAATGCAATTACTGGTGCCAGGCATTTTGTGAAGACCCTGGGTGCAGTAGATAAGCCAAAGGGCAGTGCAGAGAATTGGTAGTGCATTAAGCCAGCTATGAATCTAAGGTATCTTCTGCAAGACTGTCCGATTGGGACATGCAGGTATGCCTCTTTGAGGTCCAAAGTTACAAGCCAAGCCTTCTTGTCCAGCATGGGCAGAAGCTGCTGTAGAGTCAACATTTTGAATTTTGGGACGTCCAGAAAAGTATTTAGAATAGACAGGTCCAGAATTGGTCTCCAGGCTTTGTCCTTTCTTGGTACTAAGAAAAGTCTTGAGTAAAATCCTTGTCCCTGCTCTTGGTGTGGCACTGGCTGAATAGCCCCCATGTCCATGAGAGATGAAATTTGTTTTTGTGCCTCTTGCCATTGATTGCGTGGCAGGCCTGGCATACCTTTTGCCTTTAGAAGGGTGTGAAAGTGGAACCTGCAGCCCTGAGAGACTATATTTAAGACCCATTTGTCTTGGGTGATCTTGTGCCAGTTTTGTGAAAAAAGTGCTAGCTTTCCCCCTAAGGGTGCTGCCAAAAAATAAGTGCTTGGCATTGGCAGAGGGAAGTCATTGGGACTGTTTTCTATAAGGCGGTGATTTGTCTTCTCCACTTTTGGAGGTAGAAGCACCCCACTGTTTGGGCCTGTATGAGCCCTGGGGCTGTTGCCTGCCTCTAGGGCATCTGAATCTGCCTCTTTGTGGTCTGTCTGATACTGGAAAGGACCAATTCTTAGAGGGCCAGTTCCTACAAAATCTGGGTGGCTGTACCTGTAAGAAATCCTTTACTGTCTGCATAGATGTTGCCTTATCCTCCATTTTCTTTAACACCTCCTCTGCCTTAACACTAAACCAAGTATCAAGCTGTAATGGAGCATCCAATAATTTTGCTCCAACATGATCAGGCAGATTCTGTTCCTTTAACCAAGCATGCCTTCTAATAACAGAACCTGTAACAGCGGCCCTGCACGAGGCCTCAAGTGAATCATAGCCACATTGCAAAATATGTTTTCCCACTTGTTCAGCTGCATGAATAAATCCTGCAAATCTTTGTTCTCAGAATATTCAGAATTTGTCAACATTTTTTGTTTTAACAAAGACATTAAGTATTGCTGATATTTGAGCATATGAAACTGTCAATTTAAAGCCCTTACAGCCAAGGTAGCAGAAGTGCAAACTTTTTCCCCCATCTGTCCAATGCCCTAGAACCTCTGTCTGAGGGGACAGGGTTTTTGGCAGAAGCAGCCTTGACCCCTTTGGGACCCTGTGAGATAGTTTCTGGGTCAGCAGCAGGGTTTTTGTAAAGAAATTTATGGGAGTCTGGGACCCTGTAGTATCTGTCCAGCTTAACAGGGGCAGGAGGTAAAGAGTCTGGAGATAGGCCGGACTCTGAAAAAACATCATCTACTATGTCTAGAAGAGGGGGAATTGCAAGAGGTCTGTGCTGAGGAAGTAAAAGAAAGTCTCCAAGTCTTTTCTTAAAATCGGAATAATCCTGGCTCTCCCATTGGAAATGATCCCTTATGGTATGCAGGGTTTCCCCAAAAGAATAGTCCCTCTGGAGGAGAAGCTGAAGGAAGATGATCTTCAGCATCAGAATCCTCATAGGGAGGAACAGAATATCCCTGATCAGAAGAGGAATCAGAGGAAATGGAAACCTGATCAGAGAAATCATATTCAGTGTCTTGCCTAGGCCTCTTATCAGGAGGGGGATGGGAACCCCTGATCAAAGTAATTATGTCTTCGCCCATTTTCAGCATCTGTTTTCTTAGGCATAGAAGCCTGCCCTGGAGAATGCTGTACTGGTTTCCTTGTCTTTAAAACTGTTTTAGACTTTGTCTTGGATGCTGAAGTAGGCTTTATATAAAGTTGTGTAGGTCTGAAGACACCCTCAGAAGCTGATGCCTGCTCAGCCGCTCCTGACCCATCTGAGGGATTAATTTCCAAACGGCCAATACCTTGAGTATCTAGAGGCCTAGCTGTCTCCACGTGGGAGTTGGAGGCGGCCTGTGGCTCTGCGGTAGCACGAGTCAGGGGCTGCGAAAGTGCCTCACTGAGCACCGGCGAACCAGCGACTGACCTAGAAGAGGCTTTGTCGCCGGTTATGGACCTCGGATGCTTGTCCTTGTCTTTATCCTTGCGTTTTTTATGAATTCCGGTCATCGGTTGTTCTGACGGCATTATGTAGTTAAACCTTCTGGCAAAATAATGAAAAGTAAAATCGTACAGACGCTTAATAGTGCATTGGTTAAATCTAGCACAAAACTGGCAACTAGCAACATCGTGGTCAGGGCCTAGGCAAGGAATACAGTAAGAGTGGAAATCCTTATGAGGTATTTGCTTTCCACAAAAAATACAATTGTTAACTTTTTCTGACATCGGTCTGGAGCAAGAAAAAAGTTTCCCCAACGGGGTACTTAGCTTTATTGAAGACTTCGGATCTGAAATTCGATTTCTAAAATCTCAGGAGTCGGCCGATCAGCACTTGTGAACTGCTTTTGCTTCAGGCACCGCGCGGCAAGAAAGACTGAAGAAAATGGCGTCGGCTGCATCTTTTATAACCCTGGCGCACTGATGTCAGGGAAGAGGCGAAAGCAACAGAAGCCAGACCAGGACTTTGGAATTCAGGCAGACTGCGGGTAGCCTGCCAGCAGGATAACCCTAGTGTAATGACTGCAATAGTGAAACACGATGAACATCCAGAAGGACTTGCTCCCTGTTAACAGTTGATGGGTTATACTAGTAAGTACTTCATGGCAGGAGGTGGGGGGGGGGTGATGTTTGAGCTGAATTTGTCAGCCAGCAGATTCCCTATGTCACTCTGCTCATGGAAGTTGGCACCGTTGACCACCAGTTCAGCACACTACTGTGTCCTGTCTTTGAAGTTATGGACATAACCGTAGGAGGCCTTATGGCTGTCTTTAGCCTGTGAGGCTAGCTTGACCTCATAACTGGCCTTGCTGAACTTAAGAGCTCTCTAATTAAATTAAACAGAAAACTAAGATGACTAATCATCATCACAGGACTGGCACTTCCTGATTTTAGCCAGGACTTTTTTCCTTTTGTTATATACCCTGTTAAGGTTAGGATTCCACCAAAGTAGTTTGTTTTTACAGAATCTTTTTGGCTTACTCCTATTACGCACAGCAGCATCTACAGCCATTTCTATGGATGTACAGGGCACCTGTGTATAATTCTGCTTAGGTTACTGTGAATTTGGGGTTAGGAGGGGGGCTGAATTTTGGCAAATGTTTACTTAATATGATGTAGTATGAAACTGCATGACACCCATGCAGATGGGAACTGAAAGTTCGACTGCTGAATCCTACACTAAGTCACTATACGAGCACATCCACTAGTGTATGAATTGCGCCATCCCCAATAGAACCAAGACGCTCTCCTCCAAAAAAAGGAAGCCAATCTGGTGGTCCCTTGCCATAAACAAACTTTACAACAAAAGGAAGAAACTGTTGCAGAAAAGAGGAAAATCCCAGGATGCAAAAAACTCCCTTACCAGCCTAAGTAAGAAGCTGAGATCCCTCATAAAATCCTCCAAAGCTAGTTACGAAAATAAAAATTTCCAAAGACAACCACAAGGCATTCTATAGCTATGTCAAGAATCTAAATGGCAATGCTCAGATCTGCTCTGAGCTACAACAGAATGCCATTAAATATACTAATCCCAAGGATATTGCCAATATCCTGGCAGATCGATTTAGTGCAAACTTCAACCTCCTCTCACCCCCTAAAGGGCCCATCTCAATACTGAAAAATTGCCAGATTCCTGTAATAATGGCCACACAGGTAAAAAATGCACTCTCCAAAGCGAAGAATACAGCATACATGGGACCAAATGATATTCCAGGCTGTATACTACATGAACTACAAAATGAACTGGCACCTCACCTAAGTGTCATGTTTAATCACAGCCTCACCTCAGGTTTCGTGCCCCCCCAACAAGGGGGGATCCAACTTGGATTCCAGGAACTACCACCCCATCAGTCTGATGAGCCTGATCTGCAAGGCCATGGAACACATCATCATGGAACTTATAAAGACATTGGCAACCTTCAAACACTGGACCCCACGCAGTTTGGGTTCATGAAGGGCTGATCTTGTCTCCTGAACCTGACTGACTTCTTCGAATCAGTCTCCAGAGCTGTGGACAAGGGTAAGGTGGTCCACATAGCCTAGCTGGACCTCGCCAAGGCCTTCGACACCATCCCCCACTCTGGAATCATAGATAAACTTACTAAGCTGGGCATTAATCCCTATGTCACTCGATGGGTTGCCAACTGACTTACTGACAGAACCCAAACTGTAAAAGTAGCCAACTCCAAATCCAGCTCCAGACAAGTAGAGTACTTCAGAATTCAGTCCTGGGACCGCTCTTGTTTAGCATCTACTTCTCTGAAGTACAGGCCAACACTAAGGGTCTCTGGCTAACAAAGTTCGCAGATGACTGCAAACTGGGAGCCAAAATTGAATCCCCAAATGACGTGGATATTCTACAAAAGGGCCTTACAGAAAACAGATGCATGGTGCCAGAGCCATGGGCTCAAGCTCAATACCAAGAAATGTATAGTTATCCCTTTTGGGAAAAAACACGTACCCGTGAATTATCACATAGGTGGCAGTACATTAACACCGAAAGTGTGATGAGACTTAGGGACATAGGTGAGCAGTGGTCTCACCTTTGATAACCACATCACCACAACAGTCAGGAAATCCTTCTATATGGCACACCTCATCACTAAGGGCTTTTCATCCAGAAAAAAAGAGGTCATTGTCCCACTGTACTCATCCCTCATTAGACCCATTATAGAATACAATGCCCCATTTGGTATGTACCTCTCAAGACATCTGCAACAACTGGAAAGGCCGCAGAAATACCTCACAAAGAATCACAGGCCTAAAGCAAATGCCCTATGCTGACCTTCTAAAAAAAACTCCACCTATACTTTGTCGCATACAGTCTACTCAGAGGCGATCTCTGCTTAACATACAAGGCCATGTCAAACCCAGAGCTGTTGGACATGCTACACTTGATGAAATTTCAATCCCTCAGACACACTCGCTCCTGGGATCTAAGCCTTGTCATCACAATGAACAAAACATGCTGGAGGGATAGGTTCCTGACCCAGAGACTCCCCAGACTCTGGAATAGACTGCACATACATGTCAAGCAGAGCACCTCTTTGGCCCTCTTCAAAAGGAACCTTGATGATTGGATAGGAAATTAGGCTCCCTATTATGCTGTCGCAGATGCAGGTTGTCGAACTGAAAAGCACGAAAAGACAAAATAGCTAAGCAGCTTTTCAGGTAATTCTTTCCTGGGAAAGAATTCGCTTGGCCACTTTTGCTATTTTGCCGTTTTCGGCACAGTAGTGCAATCTTGGAGTTGGTATATTTAAGTAGGGGGGATGTGGGGGCATAGCCCCCCACGTTGGGGGTGTGGGGGTGAAGCCCCCCCACATTATGTAATGTTTTACAGTTTTTTTTTTTCTCGGAACAGCAATTTTTTTCCCTTGGAAAAAAATCGCTCTTCTGAGGTTTCGACGACGTAAGTGTTCACTTACATGGGGTTGATTATGTGTCGTTCGCTCTTCTGAGCATGCAATATCATGATATAGACCCAGAAATTCACCCTGGGGATCACATCAGTCGCCCTGCTAGACAAGGGTCCAGGGAAGTAAATACAGTGAGAAAAAATAGCCAGGGAATTGTTATGGCTAGGCTTGTATAGACCCTAGGGCCGATAGCCTAGTACCAACCTATGAACCTATGGAATACTTCCTAACTCTTAAAGGGTTTGCTGAGTTTAGAGTTGATTTTTATTTTGAAGGAGACAGCTTTGTGGTCTGACTTCACCAATGAAGATGTGACAATGGGGATGTACAGCACTCATACTGGTGAGTACCAGGTCCACCAGCATGTTTGAACCTCTGGTGGGCATGCACACTAACTGGTAAAGGGCATTTTTGTTAACAGGTCCAGAAATCATTGTGACTGAGTTTGAGGCAGTGTATGCTTCCCAGTCTATACAGGGGTAGTTAAAGTTTCTCATGAAGAGAGTACTTGGTTTAATGGTGAGTGTCTACAGTAGGTCTAGGTACGTGCTATGGGATTCTTATACTTAGACGGTGACCTACAGTTTACTAGGATATATGGGACTTTGTGGTGATTTGCACATGGATAAACTCCAGAACAACAGCTCAGACAAAGAAAGAGTTGTTGTCAAGCTTAGGGAGCCTATAACAAAGAAAATAACCAGAGATCCTCTAAAGGTATTAGAAATATTTTGGAAAGTTTATGAAAATCTGTATAAAGCAGAAAAATGCGAAATCAAGGAAAAGTACAAATGGAAATGTTTATGGAAGAATTAAATATGCCAAGGTTAGAGACAGATGAGGCTCAATTACTAACAGGATAGGAGGAGATGAAATAAAAATGGTGATGTACAACCAATCCACAGGAAAGTCCCCAGGAATAGATGATTTTCCTGTGGAAGTTTGGAAGCTAGCAGGGAAATAAATTGATAAAGATCTGGAAGGTTTTTAACAATATTCTAAGATAAGGAGAAGTACCAACATCCTGGAAGAAAGTAGTGGTAGCTGTAATACCTAAAGAAAGTAAAGACCCATCAGATCCAACTTCATACAAGCCAATTTCAATAAAAAACATGATTATAAAGTACTTATGTCTATAATGGCTAACAAAATGGCAAAAATGATGACAATAGATATGGATCAATGTGGTTTTGTGGAGTGGAGGCAAACATATGACAACATTAACAGAACATTGATAATCCAGAAGTAAGCAGAATGTAAGACACTATTACTGTTGTTGGTGGGTCTTGATGGAGAGTAAGTTGGGACTTTATGAGCAGAACAGAAGCATTTGCATTCCCTGATAAAATTGCAAGGTTGATTAGGAGGATATATGAGGGACTGGAGGCAAAAATTAAAGTGAGTGGGTTCCTCTCTGATAACTTCTGCTTGAGCGGAGGAACCAGGCAGGGGTCCTCTTTCCTCTTTCTTATTTGCATTATATTTACAACCACTGGCACAGAAAATAAGGGACTCAGAAATTCAAGGATATAATTGGTATGGTAGTCAAGAAATGCTGGTTCTGTTTGCAGATTTTATACTTGAAAAAAACAGAAAAGGATATTTTAGTGTTGTGGAACATTTTGATACAGTTTCAAATCTTTTTGGGATACAAAATTAATGAAGCTAAAACAAATGCAATAGCTTTAAATTATACACCCACACATGAATTGGTTCAGTAATACTCACTTATGGGGGATATGATAAAATGAAGTACTTAGGAGTTTGGATTAAAAATAATTCTGGTGTGGCAGCTAAGGATATGTGGGAAGAGATTAAACAAAAGATAGTACAAAAACTGAGAAATTGGAAGCTGTGTTATATGCATAAGGATAGCAAGATACAAGCAGTTAAAATGTAGATACAGGAGAAATTGTGGATAGCAAATAAAGTGCTGCAGGACTTCATCTGGGAGGTGAAGACTGCAAGATTCAAGTAAGATAAATTGCTTCTTCCAACAGAAGAGACTGGATTGGGATTACTCAATTTGAAGGGGCATTTCAGAGCTACACAGTTAAGGCTCCCATACATAGCACAAGCATATTTCAAAGTGGAAAGGGATGATGATGAAACGGGTGGGAAAGCTCAACAAACAAGGAGAGACTAGGATTTTGGATGTAGATCTTTAGGAGAATAACAATAATCATACAGATTATTATATTCACAAAGTAGCAGAAAGTATTCCAAGAACTAAGCCAACACGGGAGTGGAGAAAGGAGATTCTGCCGATAAGGATGACTGCAATTACGGATACAGACAATAGGCAAGAGGGGGTTGGAGTTTATTGGAGAAACCTGGCAAAGGAACCAAGGTACTGGGATCAAATAATTAGAGGGGGAAAGGTAAAAGAATGGGAAGAAGCCAAGAATTTACTTGGATTGCATGCTAGAGTGGTTCCAGCCCAGAAGTTAGTATTTACTTGCCATTTTGGGCTACTTTCTATCTCTTTCATTTCCCTACTATAAAAACCACATTTGCACAGTTTTGCACACCTGGCAGTGCCGGTTAGCTACTGTTAAATTATTCCCGGCTCCACTAAGTCCCCGCTTCAGTTTTTCCCTTGAAACTAGTCTAACTCTCAACCTAAGCACTAAAAAAGTATCTTACAGCGCAGCACTTGCTCAGACCTAATAGCAAGCACTAATATACCCTGACACTGATTGCCCAGCAGGGCAAGGCTCTTTATTCACCCCTCACCAACCACCAAGTGACTAAGCAGCTCACCCTACTATTCAGGCCTGACCAAAGGGCAACTTCAGGTGCACTCTCCAGTCAAGCTGGTGAATCTGGGTATACTGAGGCAATGTTACCAGTGCCTCATGTACACGGACAACCCTCTCATCCTACCACAAAACACTTAACATATGCAAGAGATGTAATTATACAGCCAAACTGGAAGCTAAGCTGTCTCCATCCAAGACTGGAACAGACAGTCAAGAGGAGAAGGTTAACACTTGCACCACACCTCCAGCCGCACACAGACCTACTAAAACAGCACTGGCAAAAAATACACAATCATACTCGGAGGCTGTAAATAAAAACCTGCAAAAGCATCATAGACCTCCAAAGCAGACACCCAAACAACCTGCACTTTCCGTCACAAACCAGACGACACATAAAAAACAAAATCAGTGTGCCGCACAATCACAGCCCTTAAGGCAAACTAACATACCTAACACACTAGTAATAGGTGACTCTATAGTCAGGCACACTGATGTCCCACTCACTAGGCTGGACAAGCAGAAGGTTACTGTTAGCTGCCTGTCGGGAGCCAGAATCCACCACATAACACAAGCACTCAGGTCACTCCAGAACAAGTACAAATATGACTCTGTCATTGTTCATGTTGGTGTGATTGACCCGAGACGTACCTCCCTGGACTACATGAAGGGAGACATGGAAGAGCTCTCTGATCATGCAGCCCAGGCTGGTATGACCCTGACCCTGAGTAGCATCCTGCCCTCACCAAGAATGATACCTCAGTATAAAGAAAAAATGATCAATTTCAACAATGGACTAAGCTTCTGGTGTCCATCAAAAGGGATCCAGTGTCTGTCAGCCTGGGAAGACATGCTTTACAAGCCACGTTGCTTCACAAGAGACGGCTTTGCACCTGTCACCCCTAGGCTTTTGAATACTGGCCAAGGCTCTTGCTGCCCCACAGTGCCTTTTTTAGGCAAGACTCAAAAGTCAAACCCACCTCCGTAAACAGCACAATTAACAAAAAACTGAGGGTTATGCTACTCAATGCCAGGAGTTTAAATCTCAAAATGCATGCGCTCGAAGCACTCCTCAGTATGGAGAACGTCGACATCTGTGCAGTAACTGAAACCTGGTTCAAGGCTCCAGAGAGCACCCCAGCACTACCGGGCTACAACTCATACCACATGTTTCGGCCACAGAAT
This sequence comes from Protopterus annectens, assembly GCF_019279795.1. Taxonomy (NCBI): domain Eukaryota; kingdom Metazoa; phylum Chordata; order Ceratodontiformes; family Protopteridae; genus Protopterus; species Protopterus annectens. Next base: position 498,384,751 of record NC_056729.1, on the reverse strand, counting down.
ATGGACCGAAACACAAAAGGAGGGGGTGTATCCATATTCATCAAGGATACCTGCACAGCATGATACCTCTGAGATCATCCATGTGCAACTAACAGTGGGCAAATCTGCAATGCAAATTGTGGCCTGCTAGAGATCACCCTCCATGACCCAGGACCACCACTCCACCTTTCTGGAGACACTGGAAAACATGAAGGTCCTACCAAACACCCTGACATTGGGAGATTTCAATTACCCTACCATTCACTGGGAAAACTACTAGAGTACAAATTCCCAGGCCCAGCGCTTCCTGGAATTCATCAACTCAAATGCCCTGGATCAGCTGGTTTACTCCCCTACCAGAGGTGAAAACATATTGGACCTGGTCATCACCAACATGGGCGACAGGTGTTCCACATTGGAGGTCAACCAGTGACTGGTTAGATCAGACCATAAACTAATCACTCAATGTCCACACCCCACCACCACCCCCAACTAAGGAAACCACAGTAAAAAACTTTTCTAAAGCAAACTTCACCTTACTTAAGACAGAGGTAGTAAGTTTCACAGCCCCCACGCTAAAGGATAATGCCGCCCAAGATGCAGAAACCTTTACAAATGCACTCTGAGCATCTACAAGGATGCATGGATTGTGCCATCCCTAGCAAAACCAAGACTCACTCCTCTAAGAGAAGGAAACTGGTTTGGTGGACCCCTGCAATTGACAGGCTATACAACAGAAGGAGGAAACTAGTTCAGAAAAAAAGCAAATCCCAAGAAGGAAAGACATCCCTAATCAGTACAGTAAGAAACTAAGGTCCCTCATGAAAACATCCAAGGCTAACTTCAAAAGAAAAATAGCCAAGGATTCAAAAGATAACCACAAAGCCTTCTTTAGCTATGTTAAGAATCTAAGTGGCAACTCGCAGATATGCACTGAACTAGTGCAAAATAGCACAAAATATACTGAACCTACTGATATTGCCAACACCCTGGCAGACAGATTCAGTGCACACTTCACCCCCCTCTCACCTCCAAAAGGGCCCACAACAACACCGGAAAAGTGTAGTGTCCCAAAAATCACAGATGCACAGGTGAAAACAGCCCTTTCAAAAGTCAAAAACACAGCGTCAAGGGGACCAGATGGTGTCCTAGGCTGTGTCTTGCACAAACTACAGAATGAACTAACCCCCCACCTAAACACGCTGTTCAACCTCAGCTTCTCCACAGGCTACATGCCCATAGAATGGCGCACAGCAATGGTTATTCCTCTCCACAAAGGAGGGGTCACAACTGACCCTGGTAACTATCGCCCCATAAGCCTGAATAGCCTGGTCTGCAAGGCTATGGAGTGCATCATCATGGAACTCATTAACAAAGACATTGGGAACCTCCAAACACTTGACCAGACCCAGTTCGGCTATAAGGGCAGATCATGCCTACTAAACCTGGTTGACTTCTTTGAGACAGTCACCAAGGCCATAGACGAGGGAAAGGTTAGTTCACACAGCCTACCTTGACCTCGCCAAGGCTTTCGACACCATTCCCCACTCGGGTATTACAGAAAAACTCACCAGCCTGAACATAAACCCCTACGTCACGAGATGGGTTGCCAACTAGCTTACAGACAGAACTCACATGGTAAGAATAGTGGGCTTCAGGTCCGACTCTAAAAAAGTCACAAGTGATGTCCCGCAAGGCTCGGTCATGGGAGCCTTACTGTTCGGCATATACTTCCTCAGAAGTACAGGCAAACACAGGAGGACTATGGCTAACCAAGTTCGTCGATGACTGCAAACTGGGAGCCATAATTGACTCTCTGGCTGACACGGACATCCTCCAAAAGGGCCTTACTGAGACGGACACCTGGTGTCAAAGTCATGGCCTCAATGCCAAAAAATGCATAGTCATCCCGTTTGGGTAAAAACAAAACACCCATTAATTACCACATAGGTGGCAGCCCCCTTAATACAGAAGAGGCAATAAGCGTGGGGACCCAGGTAGATAGTAATGTCTCCTTTGACAATCATATTGCCAAAGTAGTTAGGAAATCCTTCTATGTGGCCCATCTAATTACTAAAGGGTTTGCATCTAGAAATATAGAGGTTATAGTGCCCCTCTACTCGTCACTCATTAGACCCATCATAGAGTACAATGCCCCATTTGGGATGTACCTCACAAGACACTTCCAACAGCAGGAAAGACCACAAAAGTACCTCACCAAGAGGATTACTGGCCTCAAACATATGTCCTATGCAGCCCGACTGAAAAAACTCCGGCTGTACTCAGTGGCATATCGCTTACTCAGAGGTGATCTCTGCCTGACTTACAAAGCCATGTCCAACTCAGAATTGATGGACATGCTCCACCTAAAGATATCCAAGTCACTGCGAGCCACGTGCTCTAGTGAGCTAAACCTCACCACAACAATAAATAGAACATGCTGGAGGGACAGATTCCTGTCACAGAGACTCCCCATGCTTTGGAACAAAATTCCAAATTACATCAGGCAGAGCCCCTTACTAACACTCGAGAAATCTTGACGCGTGGCTGGGTAACAGAAAGTACACTCCTGGGATCACTTCATTGGCTCTGCTTGACTGAGGATCAGTTAATTAATCAATGGGGCAGCGAAAGCTGACACACTCTGGCTAGGCTTATAAATGCCCTCGGGCAGATAGCCTAGTACCTACCTATGAACCTAGAGTTTAAGGCAAAGAGAAAGAAATAGGGGGTCTAAACAAAAGACCAGCACTGGTAAAATCTTTAGCAGAATCTAGAACAGAAGCTGCTGTTGAAAAAGGAATTCGTAGGGCATATAAAATATTGCATGATAACTGTAAGAATAAATCAGAGGAGGTTAGAAAGGATTGGGAAGACAGATTTAATAAGCAAGTCAGAGAGAAAGAATGGGGGATATATGCATGTTTCCCAAATACGCAACAAAATCTAGAAGAATTTAGGATTTTTGCTTGGAAATGTTTACATATGTATTTTTATACCCTAAGTAGACTCCAGATATTTTTTTTTTCCTCAGACAGACAGCAAATGTTGGAAGTGTGTTAGGGAAGAAAGAGGTAATTGGGAACATACTGTTACAGAGTGTAATGAGTTGGGAGACTTTAAAGATTACCTGCAGGTTACTCTATAAGAGATTCTGGGTGAGCAAATTGGTGTAACTAGGGAAATGATTTTTCTGAGCTATGGTACAGAACTGGAATTGTCTAGACACAGTAAGTCCTTGCCGAGTCTAATTATGGCGGCTGTCAAAAAAGCAGTTACTAGAAAATGGAAATTAAAGCCTGAATCAACTGCACTAGTAGTAGTGAATATAGTAACAGACACGCAACAACTGGAATTGGGATCTTTAAGAAAGGGTAGGGGCAGATTACACAGGAAAAATGGGAATTGTGTGAACAATACATACAGGGGAGGGATGAGGTTTAAAAGAAGGCAGGATTTGAATGAGCTATGTAATGTTCAACTGACAATGATTGGGTAGATTACAAGTGATGTATAATGTTTGGAACTAATATTAATACTAATACAACTAAGAACATACAAATTTTCGATGTAAATTGTTCAGCTTTTTAAAACTGATATACTACCAAATGTCTTGTAATATGATGTATTGTATTCTACTTGTCTGATGTATTGTAAAATACTTGTCTGAATTCCTTCTGTGTTATTATTTGATTTGGAGATGATCTCCCCGGGCCTCCACTGAAAAATGACACATGTCCAGTTGGACTTTCTCAGTAAACAAATGCAAAATAAATAAATAAATAAATAATGTCTGTACGGTTTGTGATCTATAAAGCTTTCTAAGATTATGTAAATATGGTTTGTTTTCATTTATATACAGTGAATATAAAAAAGTGTACACACTCCTGCTAAAATGCCAGGTTTTTGTGATATTAAAAAATGAGACCGCAGTAAACATTTCAAAACCTGTACAATTCAATTGAAAAACAAATCTTTGTAAGCTCTCTGCAAACCATGGCTTTTGCTGTAGCAGGCAACTGAGTAAATGTCAGGAAAATCCTACTAGGACAGCTGAACTTTATTTGGGGTTAATCAAGGTCTCTGAATTGATGGCAGGTGTGTACTAAAGAAGACTGAATGCTGTAATTAAATCAAAACGTGATTCAACAAACTAGTTTAAGGGTGTGCGCACTTATGCAACCAGCTTATTGTATATTTTTAATTTTTTATATTTTTCCCCTAACAGACTTGTTTGTTTTTCAATTGAATTGTACAGGTTATAGGTCACATTAAAGGTGGGAAAAGTTCTGAAATGATTTATTGTGGTCTCATTTTTTACATCACAAAAACATGGCATTTTAACAGGGGTGAGTATACTTTTTATATCCACTGCAAAAGTATGACTACCTATGTCATAATTGATAATTTAATACCAATTTTTCCTGTTTAAAAAAAATTCCACCAGGTCCTCTGACGTGGAAGGTGGACACCCCGTCTTTTCTTTGGAAGGATGTTTCTGTATGCCTTCCCCCTGTTCCACTGTTGCCACAAGTTCTGTACAAAATCAGGCAGGACTCTCCCAAAAATATTTTTGGTAACTCCATTTTGGCCCAGATAACATTGGCTACCCCCTTCTTTATCACTCGGCCAGGGCCAGTCACCACAAGTTACCTGACTGGGTGGGTCTTCTCACACAAGAGAGAGCTCTTATTCATCCTCACCTGTCCATTCTTCAAATGACACTGTGGGTGATAGGGGTTTGATTCCTTTTAGGCATCTCTTTTCTGAAGACATGCTCCAGGTTTCTGCAGGAGGTCAGGAAACCCACTACCAGAAAATCATACATGCCCAAATAGAAAAGATTTTTTGTCTGGTGCCATTGTCTCCATCAGAATCCCCTGCTGGTGGGGGCTCCTCTGGTTTTCTCTTGTGTGTGTAATCTACTCTATGCTGGGCTGTCATATTCTTCAGTTAAAGCTCACCTTTCAGCAACTTCTGGTTGTCTGTCCTTGAACCCTCCTTTGGCCTGTCCATTTGAGGTAAAACAATTTTGTAACTGTGCCCTTCATATCGGGCGTTCCAAAGAGCCTATTACGCCTTCTTTTGACCCCAATGTTGTACTTGAAAGATTGACTTAGGCTCATACCTTTCAACTACCCAGATTTTCACAAAATGTTCATATTTTTACCTCATGTTTTTGGTCTGTTGCTCATAAAATTTGTGGTTGTCTGTCAAATCACTGGGATGATCTGAGTATTGAAGTCACTAAATAATGACATACCTTTGAGTTTGAGTTCAAATCCTTCAGAAAATGTGTTAATACAAACCCTGTTACTGTAGTACCTTTCTAGGTTTATAAAAGCAATATTTAAAATCTGTCCCTATTTTTGGGCATTTGTCCCATTATATCAGGCTTTGTCCAGATGTCTTGCACTAAAAGGTTGAGAGGTATGCTCAGGCTCCTTTTAAACCTGGTAGTTCAGCTTCATTGCAACACTGTACTTAGAAGACTGTTTGTCTGTAGCCTTTTACTTCAGCCACAGCCAGAATCAGAACTAGGTGACATAGTCAGTCACCTAGGGTCCCATGGCTGGGGGGGCCACACTTGACTGGGGTCTTTCACATTAACATTTTAATTTACAAAAAAATGCACGTCTTAACACTGCAGTGGTAGTGTCTTCTCCTTTAAGAAGGACTGTGTGTGTGTGTGTCACATATGTCAATGTGGACATACACATTCCACAAGTGCACATAATTTAAATTAGCCATTCTACTGTGTGTGTGTGTGTGTGTGTGTGTGTGTGTGTGTGTGTGTGTGTGTGTGTGCGTGTGCGCATGTATATAATTTAAACTAGCCATTCTGTTTGTTCCTGTATGAGAAAGTGTGTGTGTGTGTATGTTGTTGGTCTTTCCGCTTTTTCCCGGTTAGGGGTTGCCACAGCGGAACTCCAGTCCGCTAATGACTGGCAATTGTTTTTTATGGTGTCAAGTTGCCAGCCCGACGCCCAACCTTCAACGAAGGCACGCCTATATACATATATATGTGTGTGTGTGTGTACACGTATGTATGTAATTTAATCTAGCCATTCTGTTCATACAAGAGATAAAGTGTGTGTTGCTGTACGAGAGAGAAGCTAGGGGTGTGTACTAGTGTGATTTTAAAACACCTGCTCATTGCTGTATGAGACAAAGTGTGTGCATATGCTGATGTGTGAGACAGAAGGTGAGTGGGTGGGTGTGCATGCATGCATAGAATTTAAACTAGTCATTTGCTTGTTGCTGTATGAGAGAGAAAGTGTGTGTGTGTATGTGCGCGAGGGAGCCCAACATACCTCTCAACTATCCAGATTTTTGCAGAATGTCTAGATTTAGCCTCATAGTTTTGCTCTGTTTTATTTGTGGTTTTCTGGCAAATCACTGAGGACTGAAATCACTAAATAATGACATACAAGTTTCAGACTTCGTATCCTTTAGAAAATGCATGCTAACACAGATCTTGTTATTCTAGCAACTTTCTATATTAAAAAGAGCAAGATTTAAAATCTGTCCCTATTTTTGGGCCATTGTATCCCCATGATTTTGGCTTTGTCCAGACTTCTTGTGCTAAGAGGTAGAGAGGTATGGTATGTAATGCCCTAGTTAAGGGGGGGGGCAGGTTAGTCAAGTTACTTAATCAAACTTGACCCTGCAACTTAGTTACAGGAGAAAAGAGCTTCAATCCTCTACAACTATGAGACTGATGAAGAAATTGTGAGTATGAGTTTCAGTGCATTTTCATGGAATTGAGAGTTTCAAGGGAAGAGAAGTTTACTGTTGCTCACGCTTATTGGTTTCCAATATACAATTAACTGTTTTGTTTAGCAAATGGTAGTCACTGTTTGAGCTGTGGAATTTGAAAGCTGTGTTATTAACATAATTCCCTTTGGTGCAGAAGGCTGTGGATTCTACTCCCACACCACGTAGATGGAGTGCTGATATTGCAGTGCCCTTTCAATTGCTGATTATGTTTTGTACTTTAAGGGGTGATAGGGATTCTGCACTCCTGAGTTTGTCCTTAGTATGAGATGCCTATTAACTGTAAACTTGGCGGTTTGTCAGTCTTTCCCTATTGCAATATTACCAACTTCCTTTAATGTAACAGGCAATTAATTCTTCAAGGGCAGCAGGCACTGGATTTGTAGGTGAAACACAGAAATGTAAAGTTGATTGTCAGTGGCAATTTCTTCATTACAGATCTCCTTAATGTGGAATCATTTGGATGACTTTTACTTCTGCAGAGAATGTGCATATTGAATGATATTGGCGGACTATAATAACAAACGTTTGACTGGTCTTTTATGGTTGAAATTTTCTGAAATGGGCAAATTTTTTTGTCACTGACTCATACATTTTGTTTCATTGCTTACTGGAAGAATACTCAAAACTACAAATTTAAAACATATTCTAAGTGGTGCTCAGACCTCTCAACTGTACTGAATTCTTTGTTTTTTACCGGTTTTGATGTCAAATTAATGGGGTGCCATGGATTTCCTAGTGGCCCCTTCAATTTCCAATTTTTTTTCTTTTAAAAAAAAAAAAAAAAGTTTACAGTTGCAACTCGTTGACATCACCATGCATCGCCATCAACAAGCGGGGGCATGCATGGTGACGCCAGCTTCCTGAGGCAGACTGCATCCTATTGGACTTGGCGAGTGAATGGAATACCAGCAAAGACTAGCAGAGTGGAGCTAGCCTGTGTGCACAATACATTACAGTATTCAACTTGGTTTCAGCAGTAGTCATCATTTCTGCTAGAGTTTGAACTTTTTCAGAAATGTCCAGCAGCAGCTTGCCCACCAGTGTCCACAGCATCCAGGAATGAGAAAATGTGCTTTCTTCAGCAGCTCAATTTCCTTGAAGTAAGTGATAAAGAATTAAAAAAAAAAAACACATATGTATGCCAAGAAACTGCAGCAAAGCAATCAGAATAAATGGCTCTGCAGTCTGCTATGCTGTAGCCTGCCCTTTATTGTTAATGTTTATTTTATCTGTTTAACAATTGTTTACCTTTGCTTTTCTGATCTGAATGTAATTACGGACAGTTACTGACAGTAGCAGCAGTAACTGCTAACTTGCTACAAGCTTAATTGGTGTTGGACTGCTTTGTGATTCGGACTTTCAGAGAATGAATGTATTGTCATTAGATCATAGGCAGGGAATCCCAACTTATGATCTAATGACAATACATTTGAACTTCAATTTATTTTTTTATTTTAACATATGTTTTTTGGGAAAGTCAGACAAGTACAGAGTCTATTTTCAGTGGAAGTACGGGAAGAAACAGTCCAGAGATGTATGTTTTTGTAATGTAGAAACTGGAGCACCCACGAACGTAGGCTAGTGGCCCGATCTTGTGCCACTAGTTTTGACTGGATGAACTTCATTATTAATAAGGTACTTATTGAGCAGTTATTTTTGTGATTCTGCCATTGATTTATAAAGCACTGTTCTCATAAGGAAGCAAAACAACTAATCTGTCTGTGAGGGAGCCTGCGCAGTATTAGCATATGAAATAGTGGTAAAACTTCAGTTTAGTGGGGTGTGGGGGCTGAGAACTGAGTCAGGAGGGGGCTAGTGCAATTATCAGATTCTGGATGCATCAAGCAACATTTCAAAACACTGTTACAGAAACTAGCCAATGCATTTACTACTGTTTACATGTTAATGTTTTTTTTGTTAAATGCCAGGCTGCTATTAAAGAGATAGAGGAATTAACTGTAGAGTGACTGTAAAGTTTTACTTTTATCCTCTGCAGACGCACTGAATCTCATATTGTTTATTCTGACAATGCATATGTTGTTCACAATCCCTGCCTCCCCAATGCAGGCACCTGTTTCAGTCATTCAGTGAGCCTGTTGGAGGCCATTATAAGAATACTCCCTGACTTGTACTACATAAACACCATTTAGACTGAATGCACTGGATTGTTTACTCCATAAAAAAGATTTGGGCCATATGTATATGCTGAAAGCAAACAAAGCAAAAATGTCTCTGACTTTTCTTTTAAGAACAAATTCAAAAACAAACGAAACAGAGTCCAAACTGGCCGTAATCTTTTATTATAAAATGTAAGTGCTTTCAGGTTAAAAAAAACCCCTTCATCAGACAAACTTCACATAACCATGACTGTCTTTATATATTAAAATATTTCTAAAAGCAACCAATTACTTTCTATACTTGACCCGCCTTTTCTTTAAAGCTGGTTTTAAAGGTACAGTACTATTTAACCCAGGCAGGTTGTCAGCAGCCAATTGTATGAGCCATCTTAACTCTGCATACTCCATTGACAATGACCCCCCCCCCTTTATTTCATTTGTGCAACATGCAGAACCACAAAAACAAAAGTATGACCTGGAAAGCCATAAACATCCTGGTAAAATGCATTATGTTTATCCTTCTAACAGATGACAAATGGTGCAGTACTCTTGTTTTTAACTTACAATTAGTTTTTTCAACATAAAAACTCAGACATGACTTGCAGCATGCCAGGTAAACCACATTCTCTGTATGGCAATCTGCATAAAACTTAAATGTGCATTTTTGTTTGTAACAGGATGTATAAAATAATTTAAACCATTCACATTTGAACATGCTTTACAATGCCTACAGGGAAAAGTCCCTGTTCTCATGTGTGCAAACAAAACACAATTAGCCTTCTTATTTTTCAAACCAGGTTCTATACATAACCTGTCTTTTATATTACTATTTCACTTGAAAGTAAATCTAGATTTCTCATCTAATCATGACTTTTCTTTTAACTTAACCTAGAATATCATGGTTATTAGCACTGTTGTCTGACAGCACTTCATTTTCTGGTTCCTTGAAGGGATACCTTTGCTAGCTGCTCCAATTTCTTATCAAATCCTAAAGATATATTGTGGGTGAAATGGCTATCTTCTAAGTTGCTGTAGGTGTGTGCCTTGTGCGAGTGATTGTGTGTATCCCAAGGTACACTGGTGCATAATTCCTACATCACCTGGTGTGGACAACCCTGCAAAGATTAGTCTAAGTGATATGGTAGAGAATGAAAGATCCAAAACCTACAGCTGTAATAATTAATTTAAAGAATCATAGAACTTCTCCCAGAATAGGGATAAAAGAATCATCTCTGGGAAACAGGCATTGGGGTGGTATTTGTAAACATCTGATGGCCATGTTACCAATATTGTCTGGTAAGGCACTGCCCAAAGAAAGCTGCAGAGTGCCTCTCTTAGGGGGAAATGTTTCATTTTGGTGCTTGTGCATACTTGAAACCACTGAAGGAATGGATCACTTGGGCAAACATTTCATTTTGGTGCTTGTATATACTTGGAGACATACTGCTAAAGGGATTAGTGGGGGGTCTGTGCCTGGGCCATATTTCAGTTGTCTGTTCTTCAGTTTGCATTTGAAAGTTGGTATCCCACAATTCCATTGTGGGTGAGGTTACATAATTATGTACACAAATTTTATGTTAATCAGTGTACAGCTTTGTACCTATTTTTCATGGACCTTTGTCCAGACTTTTGATGTTTCCAGGCTGAGAGGTGTGGGGGTGCTGTATTAAACAAGTAATATAATTTAATACAATCAGGAAGGTGAATCAAAGAACACATGTATGTTTGCATGATCCTAAAAATGTGTGCAAGGAGCTATGGTTTGAAAACAGCCCAAAGGTAAACAATCCTCCACTGGCCAGATGCATTTTCTTTGAATGTGGGTTTTGATGCTATTTCAATGAATGAGAGTTTCAAGGGGCAGATAAGTTTACTGCTCATGCTGCATCGGTTTTCATTGTGAGACTGCACTGATGTTTAGCAAATGGCTATCAGTGTTTGTGGTACAATATTTCAATTTAAAACTTTTATTTCAATATCTGTAACAACTGTAGAAGTAAATAAGAAAATGGTATGCACACTGATGGATCTGAACAATGTTTATGGTAACTGGAGGAAATAGCCAAGTAATGTAACACTGGAATGCCTGGGAAGGGGGCTGCTGCAGGGGGGGGGGGGGCATTGGGTTTGCTGCAGAAGAGGTTGTTCTTGGGGTGTGTGATCTATTACCTTGCCTAGGGCACCATTTCACCATGACCGAGGTCTGACTTCAGCCAAGAGGGTGTCTGAACTTCAGGCTCTCTCGGATATTCCTCCTTTTTTAGTTTTTCATAGGCAGGGTGTCTCTTCAAACTAATCATTCTTTTATGCCCAAAGTGGTTAACGAGTTGTCCCTTTCTTGGTCTTTTCACCTGCCTTCCTTTTTTCCCCCTTCCACAGTCTGCCAGTGAGAGGGTTCTTCAAACCTTGGATTTGCAGAGATAGCTCAGGTATTATTTGTATAAAATAAACATTTCACAACTTGGCAAACTTTTTGTTTTCTTTTCATCTCAGGACTTTTGGTTTGGTGGTTTCCAAGCAAACCATCTCATTCTGGATTTCTAAGGCCATTTCTTTTTGTTATTCTTTTCATGCCAAATGACTTTCTTCGTCTATAAAGGTACATTCTAGTAGGGCAGATGCCTCCTCTGGTGCCTTTGTTCAATGGTTTGGGCACCATTTCCATCCATGAAGAGCTGCTACTTTGTCCTCTGTTCATACTTTTACTAAACATTATAAACTAGATATTATTTCCAAGTCAGGTTTTGCCAGGGCTATTCTGTATGGGTTTTGTAGAGGGCTGTTCTGTGCCCAAATCCTCCCAGCCTTCTTCTTAGTTGTTGTGCTCTCCACTTATGTAAAGAATATTGCAACAGTAACATGGAAGTACATAAGAGTTGTGTAAAATCTCTCCATAACAGTAGATGTTGTCTTCACTATTGCACTATTTGGTCCCTCCCTCCTTCTCCCTCTTTCCTAGCTCCTGTCCCTGTGATTTTGTTGCCCTACTGGTTGAGGGGTCCTTGCTTTCTTTTTATGTTGTATTTTTTCCTTCTGGATGTACATGTTCTCTCTCTTGTCCCTGAGGATATTTTGTTCCTTCTGGGGCAATTCAGTAGCAAGTGTTTGTGTCCATACGTCACCTTTATGTTCTGTGCCTTATACGGGGAGCATAAATTTGATGTATGGTGCCTATAAGATCTAAAGGCTTTGGTATACTGGCTGGCCATTGGACTATACTTGGCAGGATATCCCTTGTGTAACGAATATTACAACAGTGATGTGACAGACATCTGTTTTTTTTTAAACAAAAAAATATCTTTAATAAATTATCACTTATGACATTGGCAGTCATATACGTATATAAATGAAAACAAACTATAGTGACAATCTTAATTGAAAACATTATACAGCACTTATAATCTACCCAATCAGTCAGTCAAACATTACATAGCTCATTCAAATCCTGCCTTCCTTTAAGCCTCATTTCTCTCTTGGATGTGTTCCCATTTTTCCTATGGGATTTGCTCCTACCCTTTTCTCTAAAGATCCCAATTTCAGTTGTTTTGACTCTTACTATACTCACCACTTCTAGTTCAGTTGGTTTTAGACTTTGATTTCCATTTTCTATTACTTTTTTGGCCACCATAATTAGACCCAGCAAGTCTTACATTGTCTAGGCAATTCTGATTCTGTATCATAGCTCAGAAAATTCATTTTCCTAGATACAGCAATTTGCTCAATCAGTATCTCTAACAGAGTAGTCTGCAGGGAATATTTAAAGTCTCCCAACTCATTAAACTCTGTGAAAATATGTTCCCTATTACCTTTCTTCCCCATCACATCTCCATTTGCTGTCTACCTAAGAAGAAATTCTCTGGAGTCTACTTGGAGTATAAAAGTTACCAATGCAAACATTTCCAAGCAAAAATCCTAAATCTTTGTGATTTTGTTGCATATTTGGGAGACATATATACACTCCCCACTGTTTCTTTGTGAATTATTTATCCAATCTCTCATCCCAATCCTTTCTAACCTCCTTTAACTGATTCTTATAGTTATCATACAATATTTTATATGGTCTACTAAGTATTCATTTTTTAATAGCAGCTTCTGTTCTAGATTCTAGTAAAACTCTACCAGTGTTGGTTTTTCACTTAGGATCCCTTTATTTCTTTCTCTTTGCCTATAGTTTATCAACCCGCAGTAAAAACCAAACGGTGCTGGCAAGAGTTACCTCCAACAACAATAAAATGAACAGTAAAAAACAAAGCAGGAGGTAGCAGCCACGGCTATGTAGAATAACAGCTTTATTAGTAAAAGAGGTGAGCGCTTTTGTGGCACCAGCCACTTCATCAGACAATCAAAGAAGAGTAAAGCACAGCATTTATACCAAGCTTATCATTGCCATCAACTGCCCAATTAATCCTTAAAGCCATATACTTAGTATAAAAAGTTTTATATCTAGTGTGAAAAATTTTAAAAGCTTAAAATTAAAAACAGCTCAACAACAGAAACAGCATATTACATCATAAAACTTAATACATACAATATAAAAGTATAAATATATATAAAAGTATAAAAAAGTATAAAAAAGTATAAAAGGTAGAGGGGGGAGGGGGTACTACCTACTATTTCTTTAAATCTCTATTTAGAAGAATGGGTTTAATATTGATTTTGTCATTCAGGCCTACCCCAATGTTAGCTCGTAGCCTTATAATCCCATTCTAGTTCCCTAGTTTCTACTCTATTCCCAACATCTCCACCTCTATTGTCGGGATAGACTATTACTAAAAATAAAAATTTGTGTCTCATCATGGTCCCTCACATGCCTAGCCCCCTCTACCTTTTATACTTTTTTATATATTTTTATACTTTTATATATAATACTCCTAATTACAGTCACCCCTATTGGTAGAATCTCCTTCCTCTATTCCCGTGTTGGCTTAGTTCTTAGAATACTTTCTGCTGCTTTATGAATATAATATTCCGTATGATTGTTATTCTTCTTAAAGATCAGCATCATGAATCCCAGTCTCTCCTTGTTTCTTGAACTTCCCATCTGTTACATCGTCATCCCTTTCTACTTTGAATTATAGGTTTCTACATGTGCTACATACAAGGAGCCTTAACTATGCAGCTCTGAAATACCCCTTCAAATCTGGTAATCCCAACTGCTTTGTTCAATTGGAAGAATCAAGTTATTCCACTTGACTCTTGCCATCTTCAGATAAACCCCTTCAGCTCTTTATTAATTGCTATCTACAACTTATCCACTGGTTGATAAAAATATACCTGAGCTGTGACTAAAACATTTTAACTGCTACAGAGCTTCCAATTTCTCAGTTTTTGTATCATTTGTTTAGCCGCTTACACTAATTTCATTAAATATTCTTTTATATAGATGCTGGAAATTGTAAATGTTAAGGATAGAACAGACATTATAACAGTATACAGGATAAATTGGTGGAAAATTTCTAGAATAATTCTTGTAGACATTTTGATTAAATAGGATTAGGTTTTCTATTGGTTCAGTAATCGGCCTCCTATTATAAAGATTTACATTTTTGATAGTGAAACCCTTACAAGGCCCTTACGTTGGCTGAGATGCTGTGAAGACAGAGAGAGAAAGTTGAACATTTTAGCAGTTGTGTGGCGTTTTTTGCACTGTTTTGAATAATGCTTAAATTGGTGTTGACTATTGTTCACTAGATCTTTATGATGTAATTTGTTTACTGTTTGATCATGTATTTTGTACTCATAATGCATTTCCCTTTGGCCAAGTCTTGCCATGGTGTATTTTTACTAACATTTAATGTAAGGTCATTACTAAAAAAAAAATGTGTGACTGATATCCCCTATCTGTTGCATAATGACCACTGGTGCAACACCAGCAGTGGCACAAATGGGCAATAAGTAGGACAGAAAAATGACCTGCCTATGTTAACAGTCCATCACTGATTTCACATGTACACACACAGTTGGTTATGCATGGGTAAATCACCATTTATAGCCTAATTCTCAAAATATTTGTCACCAAAATCATACAAAATACAGGGGAACTAGGATTAGTGACTATGTCCCTCCCATACCCACTCTTAGATCTTACTTCCTTTTTTCAGGAAGCAACAGGCCAGTCATATCAGGGGGTGTGTATTTGCAGATGCTCAACCAGTTGTCAAGTTCATTTTGCAGGAAAGAAAGGTTGTCAATATTCTTTCATTTGGACTGGAAATTTGTTCTAGCAAAGGGGTATTCTTTGCATGGCAAATCTCACACTCTTGCCACAATGTTCTACTTATTTGCTGAAGCAAGATAATCTCTGCTTCTAATGTTAGAACTGTTGAATTTGTGGAGATAATAGGTTTTGGACTCCTGGATCCCTAGTGGCCCAAAAGGGAAGGCATAGCGCTCCTCTAAGGAATAGGACACCAACTAAAGTATAGTGCTTCAAGCCTCTCCTGCTAGCTTGTCGTTTAAGCCTGTGACCTTTTTAGTTACCAGTCCTCTGAAGTCTTTCCAGTCGCTTGATATAAATAATAAGATGCATTCTAAAAGGAGCACTATATTTGATAAGAGGTCTGATCGATCTGGGATATAGAGGGGTAAGAACTTCCATGGATCCAGATGAAGTACCTTTTATAATCAGCTGCAGTTGGTAAAAATACTTTTTAATCACTGCTACAACGTGATGGTCAAAAGTAAGGAAATTATCTACCCATATTTTGAAGTGGGGTGTTGTCTATATAATAAGATGAAGGAATTCTTTACCAAATGCAATGGTATTGGACTTTTTGCATTTAATTTTACCACATTTTGAACATCAGTTGTCGACTTTTAAGAGATTCTGTATATTAGAGGAGGACTTGAGGATTACACCAAGTTTGCAATCATCCTCAAACTTTGTTAGATGTAATTTGGAGATATACAAAGTAGATGTTGAATAGTACAGCACAGAGTCCCAAATAACACCATTGATTATCTTCATGCTTACTGAGGACACACCTGCCACCTTCACTATATGGGTTCTATACCTCAACCAATTTAACAACCAGTAAATTATACACTGATCAATTTGGTGCTCATTTAAATAGTTAAACATGTTGGCATGTGTTATGGTGTCAAAAGCATTTGGTAGGTCAATGTATGTCATACAGTCACAGCATGTCCTCTGTCCATGGCTTGTGTTACTCTCTTATAGAAGTTGATCAGATTTATTAGACAAGATCGACCCTTAAAGCCAAATTGCAAGGGGGTCAAGCCTTGTAAGACTTTTATTAAACATGACATTTTTAAAAAGTGGCACTGATATAAACTACAACATTCCTTTTATTTTCATACAGTACACACATTTTATTTTCAACAGTTCCACTTCACATCAATATTACATAAACTGCTCAGTTTCTGCTTCCCTTATATTTTATTCCTGAACATTATTCTGCATGCATTGTTACCACAAATTCCCTTAATTTCTATGTAATTTGCTGCTTCTTTTTTCACAAGATCTCACCTCCAGTGCTTTTACCTACTTTACAATACTTAGTTCTTCAGTTTCGCTTAAGTTTACATTTTGATTTCCTTTTTCTAATAATTGCTTTTTTAGCAGCCAACAGCATTGAACTTAAGGCCTTACTATGAATAGGCAATCCACATCCTGCATCCCAGCTCAAATGAATCAGTTCCTTAGTTACAACCATTTGTTCCCCCAATATTTCTGACAAAGTACTCTGCACGAATTTTTAAAATTTGCAATTCCTTTACATTCCTCAAAACATATTAGGTACCACTCTCTCGTTCCCCTTACATCTCCAGAAATTTGCTATATGAGGAAACATTACTGGATATCTGCTCATGGTTCAAAATATATATATTACTTTCAAACAAAAATCCTAAACATTCTGGACTTTGCTGCATATTTGGAAGTCATAGTGATGTCCTCCCTTTGTTACTTTATATACTGCCTTTCCATTCTCTCTCTTACTTGTCTTTTCTAACTTCAGCTGACTGATTCTTATGGTTATCTTGCAATATTTTATATATCCTACTAATAATTTCTTTTTCAGCAGCAACTTATGTCATAGACTCAACTAAAAAGTCTATCAGAGCAGGTCTTTCATAGGTAAGTACTAGGCTATCTGCCCTTGCTTGCCATTTTAAGCCTAGCCAGTTTTCCTTTTTGTGATCAAAATAACCTATTTAATTTGGTTATAGATTGGCCTTGCCCATCCCATGGTTGATAATTATATATTACCCTTAATGAGAATAACTGGATCATACCATAGATAATTTAAGGGGATCCATACACTGGATAAAGCATTTAGGAACTACCTCTGTCCAGTACTAGTACAAGGGGAAGTCCTGGGGTATATTTTATGTTTCTCATCCACAGGTATAAGTTGCACTTGAATATGGAGAGGGGCAAACTTAGTTTTATGTAGATAGGAAGTCTGTTCCACAACAGTAGTACCCTCTGCTAACTATACCTTATCCCACCAAACCATTCTGCTGATGTTGCAGAATAGATTTAAATCACTAGACTGATTTCAGATGCCATTTGACTTGCTGATAAATCCATCAGTAATGGGTCAGAGGATGCCTTGCATAATGTCATCTCTTCGCAATCTGTAGGATACAGAGTATAGTGACAGGGCTTTGAGTCCGTTTATGTAGGACAAGATGCTTAGGTCTCGTATCCTTTTAGTAAGGTATCTCTATGAGAATTCTGATTGTTGCATGTGTCTGAAGAGATACATGCCGAAGGTGGCATTATATTCAAAGAATGGCCTAATGAAGGCTGAATAAAGGGGGAGCAATGACATCCCTAGATGTACACACAATCCCTTTGTTTATAAGCTGTGCAATATAGTTGCTCTTTCTTACAACAATAAACACATGCTGGTCAAAAGTTAAGTCACTGTTTGCATAAGTTCCAAATCCCAAACTGGGTCAACTCTTAGGTCCGTATTGTCAACGTGGTAGTTCCTTGGGGTAGATAAATTCCTAAAAGATACAATAATGCAGTTTTGGCATTTAGTTTCAGTCCATGATTTTGGCACCAGTTGTTTATCTGAGATGAACCTTCATACATTTAGCTATCCCTCTTCCTTTCTCTCTGCCTATACTCTTATCGATCACTGGTACGAAAGGCAGTCTCTAACATACAGTCCAAATTTCTGCTCGGACTCATTCCACTCTATTACCTTTCCATCTCTAGTTATTTGTACCCAAAACCTTATCTCCCTTGCTAATTTTCTCTAGTAAAATTCCAGACCCCTCTTGCCTATGTTCTTTACCCATACTTGCAAGTCAACCTAATGGTAAAATCTAATTTCTCCATATCCATGTTGGCTTAGTTCTTAGAATACTTTATCAATATAATATTTTGTATGGTCAGTGTTATTCTCTTCAAGGACTTGCATCCAAAATCTTACTCTCTACTTACTTCTTGAGCTCCTCCCTGTTTCACCATCATCCTTTCCCATTTTGGCTTGCGTTATTTATGAGTATTAACTGCACAGCTCTAAAATATCCCTTCAACTCAGGTAATCCTAATCCACCTTGTTCTATGGGGAAAATCTACTCATTCTGCTCAACTCTTCCCCTCCCAAAAACATTCCTTCAATTCTTTATCACCCACGGCAACTTTGCTGGTTGATAAAATTATACGTGTTCTCTTTACAAAACTAAAGGGACTAGAACATTTTCACTGTATCTTATTATCCATATCCACATTCAAAAACTTCCAGTTTCAAAAAATGGTAGAATTAAAGCACAGAGCATGTAGGGAAAAATCTGAGATTTTCTGCTGGACCAGAGAAACTACAAGAAACAGTCTACATTAACTTTATGCAGCCACAAATAAGCAACTGGGCTGGTATTCCAGAGCAGGAACTGCTAACTGAAAGGGCACACTGTGTGTATATTCTCCAAACCGGACTATGAAAAAGCAGCTAAGATCTGTATTAATAACCTGCCAGCAGAAAGAGTTAATCGTGATAAAACTGTGGCAAAAGGGCAAAGTATTAAATGCTGGAGATAGTAAAGTGTTTGTGAAAAATGATTATTCACTGTACACCAGGCAGAAAAGAAAAACTTATTCCAGCTATCAGGGAATGTCAAGAGGCAGGTAAGATTATAACTGCTGTATCCAGCTGTCTTCATAATATTTTTCTCTTGTAGGATCAAGGCCATTTTTTATGTAGAACAGGCTATGGAGTAAGTACAAAAGTTTGCCCAATAAAAAGTGAGCCATCAAGCAGAAGGTGACTCTGCTTCTCATTTTTCTAATAATAAAGCACATGGAGAGACTTTGGCAGCGAAACCTTTTCCACTGCTCCAAAGGAATATGCTTGATGGAGAGAAAAGCACAGGAGTTGATTAGAAGAATCAGGAGTACCCTGGCACTGAACCAGAATCTCGATGGAGACGAACAGGAATAAGACGAGCAACATGGAGATTAGTGAATAAATGTCAGACTGCAAAGCATCAATCACATTTGTGAAATATGGCTGTATAAGAAAAAAATGGAAAGAGTGGTCTTTTGTTGACTTTGTTAAACTTGTGCAGAATTGAAAGTAATTTGCCTCACTTCAGGTCATTAACATTTGGAAAGACATTGAAGGGAGGGAAACAGGAAGGAAAAAGGCAACTGCAAGTAAAGCAATATCTGTTCTTAACTGTATTTCTATAAATCTTTTCACAATATAAATTGCATGTTTTATAGTAAAGTGTTTTTAGTTTTTCTTGTATATGATAAAAAATACTAAGTAAACAAATGCCTTTTTTCTTTCATTGTTCTTTGTTAGTTTTAAGAAATGTAGAAATTACAATGCAAAAAGAGTAGAAAGGCTAGACAGAAGCACATTTAAGTTAATAGACTGTAATCTTGGGTCACTGAGGTGGGTGATATGGTGCAAAAATACACAAATCATAATATATGTAGAGCTAATATGTTTTCTGTTACTTTTGCATAGGTGAATGTCTGGATTAACACCATTGACTTAATCTAATGAGATGTTTTATATGGAAACAAATAAGGGAACAGTGAATACAATGAAAAGCTTTCCTTCAGCAATAAATATTTCAGCGCGTCTTTAGAAGCCTGCAGCTGAGGACTACATTTTTTTCTATTATGTTTCCATGCTGACAAGTTGATAATAGGGCAATAACAAACACTGGATTCTTCAAGGCTAAAAGTTAATGTTCTGAAAGCATGCAAGTTGTTTTTCAAATCTGGGAGGGGAATAAAAATAAAAGTACAGACACCAAATAGTGCAAGTAAAAGCACAGGCAATAGCATGCATCTTTGCATGGATAAAGTACAGTTTTGTACCTACCATAAATTTAGATGTTCGAGTGTTCACACTGCTGCAGTCATCACACTTGGGTTATCCTGCAGTCAGGCGGTCCCGCAGTCAGCCAGAGTTTCAAAGTCTTGGTCCGGCATCGGTTGCTGTCGCTTCTTCCCTGATGTCAGTGCGCCAGGGGTATAACAAGGTGCATCCGATGCCATTTTCTTCAGTTTTTCTTGCCCCAGATGTCAGGTGCCCTCAAGTAGGTAGGCAATACATATAAAATAAAAACAATACCTTCAGTCATAAGCAAATAAACCACAAAGGTTGTATAGGATAGAAAGGTATAGATAAGGCCAGCTAGTTCAGAGGGGATGGAGGGAGGGTAACCTGGACTGCAGCAGTGTGAACACTCGAACATCTATATTTATGGTAGGTACAAAACTGTACTATGTTCATTGTGCTACACTGCACAGCTCTAAAATATCCTTTCAACTCAGGTAATCCTAATCCACCTTGTTCTATGGGGAAAATCGACTCATTCTGCTCAACTCTTCCCCTCCCAAAGCTGTGTTCCACAAGGTCATGGCTTGCCTGCATAGGGGGTAAGAATGAGTGCCCCCTTGCGTATGTACCACATTACTGTGGTGTTGTCTGTCTTTAATAATAATTGTCCTGGATGCAGAAGGTTCTTGAAAGCTGTTAGGGCATTTTGCACAGCCAACATCTCTTTTTGATTGATGTGAAGATGCATCTGGTCTGTGGTCCACTTGCCCTGAATGCATTTTCTTGCCATGTGTGCTCCCCAGGCGTAATCCGAAGCATCTGTTGTTAGAGTCTGCCTGGCTGTGGGTAGGGTGAAAGGCTGACCCTTGTTTAGGTGACATGCCTGTGCCCACCATCGAAATTCCTGCTGTAGGCAGGGAATCAGTGGTATTACTGCTTCTAAACTGTGAGAGTGCGGAGTCCAAACACTTTTTAGGTACCATTGTAGTTTCCTCATATGTAGTCTGGCATATGGTATTAGTAGTATGCAGGATGCCATGAATCCCAGGGTCTGCAGAATTTTCTTGCAGGGAGATGGGACTTTTTTGCCAGTACTTGAAAATATTGAGTTAGTTGAACCTGCTTGTCTGGTGTGAGGTAAGCCATCTGGGCCGTTGTATTTAAGTTGGCACCCAGGAATATAATCTGTTGTGAGGGTACTAGTTTTGACTTCTTTTCATTTACTGTGTACCCTAGAGAAGTTAGCAAGCTTTTTACAAATGCCAGATGCTGTAGAAGAATGTCCTTTGTCTCTGCTTGAATGAGGCAGTCGTCCAGGTATGGATATATTTGAATTCCTTTTTGCCTGCAAAATGCAATTACTGGTGCCAGGTATTTTGTGAAGACCTTGGGCGCAGTAGATAACCCAAAGGGCAGTGCAGAGAATTAGTAGTGCATTGTACCAGCTTTGAATCTGAGGTATCTTCTGCAATTTTGTCTGATAGGGACATGCAGGTATGCCTCTGAGGTCCAGAGTAACAAGCCAAGCGTTCTTGTCCAGCATGGGTAGAAGCTGCTGTAATGTCAACATTTTGAATTTCGGAATATCCAGGTAAGTATTTAGAATTGAAAGGTCCAATATGCGCCTCCAGGCCTTGTCCTTTCTGGGGACCAGGAAGAGTCTTGAGTAAAATCCTTGTCCTTGTTCCTGCTGTGGTACTTTTTGAATAGCTCTCATTGTCCATGAGGGCTGAAATTTGTTTCGGTGCCTCTGCCCATTGATTTTGTAGCAGGTCTGGCATTCTTTTTAGCCTTGGTAAAGTATGAAAGTGGAACCTGTAACCTTGAGACACAATATTTAGAACCCATTTGTCTTGTGCGATTGTTTGCCAGTTTTGAGAAAAAAGTGCTAGTTTCCCCCCAAGGGGGCTTCCAAAAGAGAAGTGCTTGGCGTACGATGGGGAAAGTCATTGTGACTGTTTCCTGTAAGGTTGAGAGTTGTCCTCACCTCCTTTCGGGGTTGAGGTGCCCCACTGTCATTGTCTGTTTAAGCCTTGGGGTTGAGATCTGCCTCTTGGGCATCTGTATCTGCCTCTCTGTGGTCTGTCTGACACTGGAAAGGACCAATTTTTTTGTAGGCCAATTTCTGCTAAATCGAGGTGGTTGTACCTGTAAGAAATCCTTGACTGTTTGCATAGATTTAGCTTTATCCTCCATTTTCTTTAACACTTCTTCTGCCTTAACACCAAACAAGGTATCATTCTGTAAAGCAGCATCCAATAATTTTGTCTTAACATGATCAGGTAAAACTCTGTTCTTTTAACCAGGCATGCCTTCGAATCACTGAACCTGTAACTGCGGCTCTACAAGAGGCCTCTAGAGAATCAAAACCACATTGCAGAGTATGTTTTCCCACCTGTTCAACTGCATGCAATAATTCCTGCATTTCTTTACAATCAGGAGCTTCTGAGTTTGCAAGCGTTTTCTGTTTTAATTGAGCCATTAAATATTGTTGGTACTTAAGCATGTGAAACTGGCAATTTAAAGCTCTTATTGCTAAAGTTGCAGATGTGTATACTTTCTTCCCCAGTCTATCCAAAGCTCTGGAATCTCTGTCAGAGGGTACTGGATTTTTTGCAATGGAAGCCTTAACCCCTTTTGGACCCTGGGAAATAGTTTCTGGATCAGCAGAAGGGTTTTTATAAAGAAACTTGTGAGAGTCAGGGACTCTGTAGTACCTATCTGGCTTGGCTGGTGCAGGGGGCAAGGAATCAGGAGATAAGCTGGATTCAGAACACACGTCATCCACAATATCTAGCACAGGTGGAATAGCCAGGGGCCTGTGCTGAGGCAATAGAAGGAAATCTCTGAGCCTTTTCTTAGATTCTGAATAATCCTGACTTTCCCAATGGAAATGCTCCCTCATGGTATGTAAAGTTTCCCCAAAAGAATAATCCTCAGGAGGAGAGGCTAAAGGGATAGATTCTTCAGCATTAGAGTCCTCATAGGGGGATAGAGAGTACCCCTGGTCTGAAGAGGAATAAGAGGAAATGGAAACCTGATCAGAGGAATCATAGTCTGTATCCTGCCTAGGCCTTTTCTCAGGAGGGGGATGGGAACCCCTGATTAAAGTAATGAGGTCTTCGGCCAGTTTAAGCATCTGTTTCTTAAGCATGGAGGCTTGTCCAGTAGAATGCTGTACTTGTTTCTTTGTCTTTAGTGGAACTTTTGTCTTGGCTGTAGTTTTAATAGTAAGTTCTGAAGGTCTGAAAACACCCTCAGAAGCCGATGCCTGCTCAGCGGCTCCGGACCCATCTGAGGGATTAGTTTCCATAGGCCCAATACCTTGAGTTTCCAGAGGCCTAGTTGTCTTCATGTGGGAGTCGGAGGCGGCCTGTGGCTCTGAGGTAGTGGGTCTCAGGGGCTGCAAAAGCACCTCACTGAGAACCAGCGACTGTCCTAGAAGAGGCTTCGTCGGTTTTGGACCTCGGATGTCTGTCTTTATCCTTATCTTTGCGTTTTTTCGGTATTGCGGTCGTCGGTTGATCCGATGGCATTTTACAATTGAACCTTCAGCCAAAGTAGTGCAATACAAATTCAAAAGGCCTTTTAATAGTACGTTTGTAAAATCTAGCACAAAACTGACAACTAGTGACGTCGTGATCAGGGCCTAAGCATGGAATACAGTAAGAGTGGAAGTCCTTATGAGGTATTTGCTTTCCACAAGAAATACAATTATTAACTTTTTCTGACATCGGTCTGAGGCAAGAAAAAAGTTTTAACTATGGGGTAACTTAGCTTTATTGAAGACTTCGGATCTGAAATTCGACTTCGAAAATCTCAGGAGTCGGCCGACTGGCACTTGTGAACTGCTTCTGCTTTGGGCACCGCGCGGCAAGGACTGAAGAAAATGGCGTCGGATGCGTCTTATATACCCCTGGCACACTGACGTCAGGGAAGAAGCGACAGCAACTAACGCTGGACCAAGACTTTGGAACTCTGGCCGACTGCGGGACCGCCTAACGGCAGGATAACCCAAGTGTGATGACTGCAGCAGTGTAACATGATGAACATCTTCAATTTTAGGTTCATTAAGGTCTGTACTTGCAGGGGTCTATTTGGGACAACTGTTCCTATTAGGAGGGTTAAACATTATTTCAAAATGTGCATAGTTTTGTGTTTTTGTATTAAATTATTTATTTATTTATTGCATTTGTTTACCAGGATAAGTCCACTGGGCCTAAAAGAGCCCATTTTCAGTGGAGGCCCGGGGAGAAAAGCTCCAACGAGATACAGAAAAAATATAAACATTAATTAGTACAGAAGCAGAAACAGTGTTACAGATAGTAAATATAGTAACATATACAGAATATATACATAAAAACAGGAATCTAGTTTGATTACAGCAGTATATACAGAAAATATACATTAAAGCAGAATTCAATGAATTCAATCAGATTGGTATAAACAGAGATCAATATTATTGTACCAGAATCAACAAGTGAAGATAAAAATAAATATGGAGAAAATATCATCAGTCACTAGTAGCAAAAGACATAGGAGTTTAGTAATCATATAAGGAGAGTGAAGAGGTTAGGTTATAGAGCAGGAACATAGCCAGGAAGAGTTGAGATGATTTTTCAGCATTTGTTTGAAGGTGGTGGTGCTGCCAGTGTTTCTTATAGAAGGTGGAAGTGAATTCCATAGTTTGGTGATGGTGAAGACATAGAGGAGTTGACCCAGCAGGTAAGGTGGGCTTATCTACTTTTAGAACATAGCGAATGGAGCGGGTTCAGTCCCACAGGGAGAAGACCTGGCTTTTACTGTACAATGTCCTTTATATACTTCATTCTTTTTATCTAAGCACTTTAAATACTCAACACTTGGCTTTTTGTTTAGTTGTTTTGTAATCCATTTGTTTTGGTTTGTCAGGGGCACTGTAGTGGGTTGTATTGTAGCTTACATTAGTCTACACTTCAGTTGAGGGCTCATTTCAGGTTCTTCTGTCATTATTCTAAAAGTGTATTAATCACTGGTTTAAGCTCTTGAAGTTGTATTTTATCTTTTACATCGAGAGTTAAGCACTTCTGCACTTTTGTGCTGAGATTGGCCCTTCCTGCTTTCTTCTTTAGAATTTCTTGACTCTAAAGGACTGAAGTGCATGCGCCTGGTTTGCTTCACTGAAGTTGGGATTATTTGTGCTGATTCTATGCATATCTGGACTGCTGCTTACTAGCTTTAGTTTCTCCTGAAGTATTCAATTGTATTTATTACTGCTGATTGTGCTTATGAGCTTTGTACTTGTTTGTTGTAACCATAGATTTTTTAAAGCATCACTTCAAGTCAAGTTGATTAATAGCTTGCTTTGTGGCAAGGACTGATTTGGTTATTTGGGTTTGGGGCACCTGTGGGTGGCTTTAGTTTCTCATAAGTTGGGAAGTGGCCATGTGTATTGCTTATTGCTGGCAAGTGTATGCTTGCTTCCTTTAATTTTATGGTCTTCAGGCCATTTATTTTACATTGCACTATGGTGGGAGGTTAGTGGTCTGCCACTTCAGTGGGAGCTGGGCTTGGGAGTTGGGAGGTGGCTGTTAAAGGTTGGTAGTCTGAATTAGTGAAAGAGGTATTGGACTTGGTTTTACACCTTGTTTGTTGTCAGGCCTGCTGAACCAGGGGCTTTGATTTGTTTGTTTATATGTTTGTTTTTTGTTTGCCTTGGCATTTCCCCTGGAACGCTATCTAATGCTGGAGCGCCTCTCTATTTCCACTGGATCTACTGATATGCTTGTATTGCTTTCTACTGTTGTCTGCATTGCTTACTGTAACTGTTTTGTTGTTTTTGTTTTTAGTTACTTGTGTTGTATCACTTGTATTTCAAGTTACCTGCTGTCATTACTAATGTCATTTATATAGCACTTAAATCACCAAAATTAAAAGCACTCTCACCCCCCACTTAACCCTTGTTTTCACTTTCACTAAAGAATTCCACTAATCTAGCATGTCCAATATTATTCTATTTTGTCCTCTACTCAGCTCCAGAATCTGAGAATCTGGGTCCAGCTGAATAATATAACTCCTCCCATGTCTACACACAACCCCCTCCCTCCCACATGCACAAATACTCTTGAGAGAGAGCTAGCTTTTACAAATACCAAGCTGAGCTGACTCTCCTTACAACTCAACAGGAGCAAGGATTCTGACACACAGGAACTGAAGGCACCTCAACACAGAGAACCACAGACCAGACAGGAACACAACCACACACAAACACAACACACACAGCCACACACAAAGACATATAAACACAGCTGAACAAACTGGGCTCAAACAGAGAAGGCCTCCAAGGCAGGCACTAAACACCCAGCTACAACAACAACACCACACAACCAACACATAACCACCAAAACCAGTGTGCAAAAGTCACATACAAATACAACACACACCCAAACCATAAAACAGAACAGCAGACCAGTCTGACACCCCACCGCCCCACCTGTCAGAGGGAACACCGTCCACTCACCAGTAAGAACACTATTCCAGTTACAACTCAGGACACAACACAAAACAAGGTCACCCACGGTAGTACAAAGCAGACACAGCCATCCACCATGGTGTGAATGATGACAGAGGCATGCCCCTGCCTGGTACGAATGATCTGAGAGAGCAGCTCCACTGTCTGATATGAAAGCAGGCATGACCATGACCCTGGAGCAGCATCCTTCCCTTCACCAAGAATCGATGCAATATAGAGACAAGATGATCAGTCAGACAATTGCCACAAATTAGGGTGTCATTCAAAGGGATAACATGATGCTTTTTCTGGATGACAATGATGACAGCTACTTGCACTGTTAAGAAGGGCTTACATAACCACAATTTGGACTGCTTCATAGGGGCCAATCTAAGCACCCCCTATGCATCCTACCTTTAAGGCTTCAATTTATAGGCCACCACCCTAAAAAAAAACAAGCTGGGGTACAAACTGGCCCAATGCTCAAACAATGCCAGAAGTCTAAAAATGTCTAACGACAAAATGCCCCTTCTCAAAATCTCAGAAGTCGATGTCTCGCTGTCCTTCAAAGCTGGCTCAAGGCTCCTGAGAGCACCTGTACACGTCTCCTGGTGACTATATTTGCATTTACGCCCCAAACCCGCACCACACCACAAAAGAGCTTGACACCACAATCATATTCATGCCACCCACCCACATTGGGGTGTTTCCACCAACGCATAAGGATACAACCATCCAGGATTACCCCAAATCCTTAGCAAACTAAGAATTGTAGCACAGCACAGGGCCCACCCTTTCAAACTCAGGGAACCCTCACACAGCCTTCCCACCCCACAAAACTGTATAAAAAACACATAGTTCAACACCATCTTATTGGCCCACTTAACCACCAATATACTGGGGGGTACAAAACACCTTCAACTTTTCTATTCCAACGGTTCCTGTCTAACCCAAATCCAACGCCATAGGAACATTACCACAGCCATAACAAGAGCTGCCAATATACTATCTTCATTATTTAGGACATGGGGACAAAATGCTCCACAATCGAAGTATATTTCTCCCAATAGGTGAGATCACTATATAAACTATCATCCACATCCCACCCCACCCCACCCAAAAATAAAAAGGAAGACCATCTGGAAGAACACTACAAAACTACTCACTTTCTCCAGTGGTATTCACTCAAAGCAAAAGAGCCTGTGGAATCCTTGGAAACCACAAACCCAAGCTGAAGAAGCCCCTAGCTATCTTACAAATGCCTTCCTCCAGGACTGCATGGATCAGGCAACCCAAATAAAACCAAACAAATTCCACCCAAGACTCTCAAAATAAAAGGGCAATCCAGCCCAATTAACAACTTTACAATAAAGGAGAAACATACAAGCTGGAACATGGTAGAACACAAAAAGAAAAAAATCCATAAGAGGAGTAACCTATATAAAGGTGAAAAGAAAATCCATAAAAAAAGGAAAATCACTAGAGCCAATTATTAAAGAAAAATAGCAAGGGAAACTCTGCCTAGGATTTCAAGGCCTTTTTCTGCTATGAAAGGAACCTCAAAAGGAACTCCAAATCATACTCAATGATTGTCAATTGATACCTACTGTGAACACCCCCAGACATAGGCCAACAGGCAAAGTGCAACCCTCACCCCTCTCCCCCTAAAGGGAGGACCCTAACATCCAGGCTACGATCCCCTCCAGACAGTAGCTACTGACCTCTCAAAGCGTAAAAACAACACATATCTCATGGGACGGGATGGTGTCTGTGTCTGTGTGCTACATAAGCTAAATGGGAGTGAATTAAACAGCTAGACATAAGGCAGCTGCTTAATCTCAGCTATGAGCACAGGATACATGCCCACACAGGATGTAAGGCCCAGCAAGTTAATGCAGCTCCTTAACCCTCCTGTCTAACGACCTCTCCAAATTAACCTGGTGTTGGTAACAAGTAAGCAACAAGGGATCATAATGGAGCTCATAAGAGAGCATAAACAAAGATATAGGGGACTTGCAGACATTGGACTCCGGACCGTCAGGCTATTAGATTGGCAGATCATCTTTTTGACGAAGTCGAGAAACAGTAACCAAGACACCAAGGCCATTGAACAGTCACCAAGCCTCCCTTCAAACAGTCAGGCAGGCTATTGAATACCCCAACTCCAACATACCAACTAAACCACACTTGAAAAATGTAAACCCATATGTCACAAAATGTAAACCCATATATGGGCATATGGTACAAGAACTGGTTTAGGACAGAACCCAGAGTTGCTGGCGAGATGTCAAGCTCCAAGGTTAGAGTTACTGGTGTGGCGTGGTGTCCCACAGGGTTCGGGTCCTTGTTCGCCTATTGTTCTGTGAAGTACTTCTCAGAGTGGCTGCCATTCCTGGAGGACTTTGGCTGACAAGGTTTGCAGGCGACTGCAAACTGAGTGACAAGATGCAAAAACACGATATCCTTCGATAGGAGAGAAGATAACACTCAGAATAGGCCAGAGCCATGGCTCAGTTAAAAAGTTAAGCATATAAAAATGTATAGCCATAAAGGTAAAAAAAACAAACTACCCAAGCTACACCATATAGGTGGCAATCCAAGAGGTTATCAGGGACCTGGGGACCCAGGGGGGACAGTGGCCTTCTTTGACACTCACATTCACATTGCTAAAGTGGTTAGAAAGACCATTGCCCACCCCACCTCCTGATCCTTGACATGATTCACATCCAGATTCAGTGAGGTCATTGTTCTGACTTATCACTTTAACCTGATCGTCCCGAATGCCGTACCCCATTAGGGATGCACCTGACATCTGCAGCAATTGGCAAGACCCCAAAAGTTCCTCACCAAAAGGATAAAGGGACTCCAAATCTGTGTCATATGTGCCAGATTGAAGAAACTCAGCTCTCTCTATTCAGAGGATGGTCTCTCAGAGGTAACATGTGCCTGACATACAAGGCCATGTCCAACCCGGAATTAATGAACATGCTCCACCTCAAAAAAAAAAATCCCACAAAAACCACCACAGCAAAGCTAGCACTTAAACCTTAAGCATATATATAACAGGACTTGCTGGAGGAGGATAGATTATCACCAGAGACCTATGCTGTGTGGAATAATCGGTCCATCCATGTGAGAGCACCTCTGCTGGCTCTGTTCAGAGAAATCTTGACCTGTGTATGGAGATCTAGGTTTACCCCGGAATCAAAAAATTATCAGTTTAAAGGTGAGTACTGAGCTTAAAATATCAGCATCTAACAAAAGCTTAATTGAAGTAGCTCTGGAATACTTAAAAACTGCCAAACAGCCCTGTTTATGTGCCTGTAGTGTAAATTAGAGAGAGTTGTGATTAGTCTAGAGACTATGCTGAAAGTAAAAGAAAAATTTACTAATGTAAACAGTAAAGGCTTGGGACTGTGTGTGTGTGTGTGTGTGTGTGTGTGTGTGTGTGTGTGTGTGTGTGTGTGTAAGGCTGATTCAAGGTATTGGCCCAGTCTAGTGACAATTGGCTGAAACCCTTCACTGATGCTGTGCATAAACCTTTTAAGCCTTAAAACCTAACAAAAACTAAGTTGCAATTTACCTATTACAACAGAAAAGCTGTAGGGTGTCAGGTTCTTGCTTCCTGGAGTATTATTCAGTTATGATAGTCAGCTTCAGTGGATGAAGTGGAAAATATGTATTGTAGTTAATTCCAAGTGGGGGTGGGGGTCACGCATGATATTGGTGTGCTTGGTTTTCTGTTTAAGGATTTTCATTAAAAAATCTTGTAAAATGTGACAAAGGGTCCAATGTTGATAAGAAAAAACTGTATAAAGGATTAACCTGCCAAATATTAGTGGGTGCATGCATTAAAAAAGCTGAAAACAGACATTTAAAAAAGCTGTAATATATAATAAGCTGGAATAATGATCTATCATAATGGTGACACTTTCCATATTATCTTGAAATGTGAATGGTCTCATAGGTATAGACAAAATGGAAGAATATTTAATTATATTAAGAAATGCAGAGTGCAAACAGTGCTACAGGAGAAATATTTGGAAAGAACTGACCATGTGAATTTGATGAAGGATTTCAGGATGGATATTCAAGCAGATATCAGAGACAAAGGAAAAAAGGAAAAGAAGACTACTTATATTAATTGCTAGACGAGCCCCAATAGTGATAAAAGAACAAAAGATAATAATGGCAGATTTGTGGTAGTAAGGGGCTACTGGCAAGGGATAATGATTATGCTGACATGTATTTAAATTCTACCTAAAGCTGCTATTATGGAACTTAAAAAAACCTGGGAGAAATTATGAGCTTTCAGCAGGATTACTTACAGGCGGGGACTGAAATTTGATTTGTAACAATGAGAATGTATCTGGGGGCCTAGAGGAGAAAATATAACAAAAGAGGGTAGATTTCTGAAGAAATTTATGAAAATATTTGGTAAGGTAGACATGAATTCAGTAGTAGGAACTCGGACATAATTTACATGTTATTCTCCAAGGTACAAAAACTGGGCTAACCTGGAAAGAAATTACGTTTCACAAGAAGATGTGCATTTAATTTAGAACTTTGACACATCCAATAACTATTTCATATCATGCTCTAATAATTGCTAAGATAAAAATGCAGCGTAAGGGAGTAAAGATGAGACACTGGAGCTTCCCCACCTACCTGTTAAAAAGAGAGGAATTTAAGGAATGGGTGGTGGGAAATATTCAGGAGTTATTAGGAGAGAGAGAAAGTACTCCAGAAGTTACAGCTAATGAGTGGTTAACATGAAAGTTAGTCTAAAATATGGTAGAAATAAAAGGAGACATAGTTAAGAAGTGGCAAGAAATATTTAGAGTGACTGACAAAGTTTAAAGTAATGCAGAATATGGGGATTCTCACACAAGTAAGATGACACACAAATGCAGAGTGCTAAAGAGAAAATGAGGGACTACCTCAATAATATGCATGAGTTTAGGAAGATTACTGTTAAGCAACATTTATTTTGATAACTCCATAGCACAAAAGCTTTTATCACAATGGCTCAGACAACAGGACAGCTTTGGGAGCCTATAACAAGGAAAATAACCAAGGACCCTGTAGAGATATTAGAAATATTTCATACATTTTATGAAAACTGGTGTAAAGCAGAGAAATGTGGAAATCAAGATAAAGTACAAATGGAAATGTTTATAGAATAATTAAATATGCCAAGGTTAGATGTACATGAGGCTCAATTACTAACAGGATAGGAGATGAGATGAAAATGGTGATATACAACACATCTACGGTAAAGTATCCAGGAATATAAGGTATTCCTGATGAAGTTTGGAAGCAGGGAGGGAAGACAGTGATAAAGGCCTGGAAGTTTTTTTTAAACAGTATTTTAAAAGGAGAAGCACCAACATCTTAGTAGAAAGGGGTGGTGACTGTAATACCTAAAGACGGCAAAGACCCATCAGATCCAGCTTCATGTGGTCCAATTTCAATTCTAAACCATGATTATAATGTTTTTATGTCCATAATGGCTAAAAGAATGGTAAATGTGATGCCAGAATTGACAGATTTGGATCAATATGCTTTTGTGGAGGGGAGGCAAGCATCTGACAATATTAACAGAACAATGATCCAGAGGAAACCAGAATATAAGAAAATAGCACTGCTGTTGGTGGCTATTGATGCAGAGAAAGCATTCAACAGAGTAAGCTGGGACTTTGAAAGTCTAATGGAAGCATTTGCATTCCCTAACACAATAATAAGGTTAATTAGGAGTAAATATGAGGGGTTGGAGGGGAAAATTAATGTGCGTGTGTATGTCGGTCCTCTCTATGTTCTCTTTGAACAGAGGAACAAGGCAGGGGGGTGTCCTATTTTCCCTTTCTTATTTACATTATATTTAAAACCACTGGCATAGAAAATAAGGGAATCAGAAATTCAGTGACATACCTGGTATGGTAATCAAGAAAAGTTAGCTTTATTTGCAGATGATTTATTTATTTCAGTTTTTTTTACCAGAGTAGTATACAGAAAATGATATTTTAGTGTTGTGGAACATTCTGAGACAGTCTCAAGTCTTCTCTGGATATAAAATTAATGAAGATTAAAAAAAAAAAGGCAACAGCAGTAAACTATGTACCCACACACAAATTGGTTCAGCAATACTCATTTATGGTGACATGATTAAATGAGGCACTTAGGAGTATGGGTAAAAAGGATTCTGTTATGGTAGGTAAGGATATTTGGAAAGAAACTAAATATACAAAAGCTGAAAAACTGGAATTGAAAGTTATGTTCTTACCATAACTTGACATTTGTGTTGTCCATTTTCATTTTTCCTCACTAACGAGTTACAGATCCGATCCTCAGAGGAGATTCAGCAGCATTTTTCAGACTTGGATTCGAATCTTGAGCTCCTTCCTCTACCCATACTGCTCTACACCACCCCCAACTACTCAGATCCACTTTGCTGCCTTACTGCCCACTGGATAATAGAGAAATTACAGATAGAAGTAGCAGTGAGGCTCAAACCTGGAACATTTATTTACTGGGAGTGTACGATTGGGCAAGTTGCCCATTTTCAGCGGCGGCCTGGGGACAAAAGCTCCATACAGTACAAGATTAACAATATAGAGACATAGATTTACAAATGTATTTAAAAAATATACAAAGGAAAGTATCCATAGAGAAAAGCATCAAACCATCTAATCCAAGTTTAGCAATACAGTAACGTACACACATAAATATACTTAAAAATATATGCATGCAAAATATACATAAGAAATTATCCATAGAAATTTGAGGAGTAAAGTAGTTAGAAGGAAATAAACCCTTACCTCTCTTAAGGAATAATTGTAAGATCAGGTGAAACACTTCACAAATAAACAAAACCAGTGTGTGTGTGTGTGTGTGTGTGTGTGTGTGTGTGTGTGTATATATATATATATATATATATATATATATATATATATATACACATACATATATACACATACATATACACAGAATATGTACAACAGCCTTTGTGAAGTATCTGCGGTTGTTTGTCTTTCGGCTTTTTCCCAGTAAGGGGTCGCCACAGCGGAACTCCGATCCGTTAATGATTGGCAGGAGATTTTTACGAAACGCTGAGGTGCCAGCTCGATGCCCAACCTTCAACGAAGGCACGCCCATTTACGCACACATGTCTTTCGAACGCTACCCAACCGTGGGCAGGACATGCAGACTCCACACAGAATGCACTCCCAAGCCAAGCAGAGTATCGAACGGGAGAACCTTTTGCTGTGAGGTAACAATGCTACCGCTATACCACCACTGCAATTCGTGAGGTATCTGGGGTACAGTAAGATATTTGATCTAGTGGGAGGTTATCCTGGGTCTGAGCAGATACACTTTCATGAACTGGTTAAGTAGGACCAGAGAAGGTTTTTAAAATTATGTTTATTATCTAGGATCTGGATTTCTAGAGGAAAGGTATTCCATATTTTTACAATGGCACTAGAGTACAGTGAGTCACCTGAACAATTCTTGTTGCAAATTAAAACTAGTGCTTGTTGGTGGATCTTAAAAGATGACCATTAGTGTAGAGATTTAGTAGGCCTTGCAGAGCTGGAGTTTTTTCGGGGTGGTATAGGATCCGATGAGCAATTGTAAGCTGGTTATAGGTTAGTAAGTTTTTTAGTTCTAGCCAGGATAGTTTGAGGCCTAGACAAAGGTGGGTCCTGAAGGCTGAGTCAGTACCAAATTTTGAAATTTTGTTGTAACAGCTGGTTAATTTATTTACATCTCCTTTGTTTAGGTTAGTTGGTATGGGGGAAGCATAGTGTAGAGAGTAGGTGGATTTTTGCGATGGTGGCTCTGCTGTTATTGGTGAGGTAGATTTTGCATTTGTAGATGGTGCTGAATTTTTAAGGACTTTTGTTAATGTTTTCGCTATATGTTCGTCGAATTTCATGTTATCTATGACAACTAATAATTTGGTTTGCTAGACTGGTGATACAGGGGCACTGTTAGAGAAGATTTTTTTAAATGGGGGAATGAGGTCTGTGGCTTTTGAGGGGTGAAATAGCATTAGTTATGTTTTTTAGGGTTAAGTATTAGTTGTGAGTCAGATAACCACATTTCTATGGCAGTAAATGATTCTTGGGTAATTTTTTGCAGAAGTTGAACTGAGGGGGCAGAGCAGATTAATGTGGAGTTGTCAGCGTTCTGGACCACATTGGCATGGAGGGTGGCTTTGTGAGGGGTCACTGGTAAATATGGTGAAGAGGAGAGGTCCAAGGATGGATCCTTCTGGGACACCTAAGGTTACTGAGAGGAGAGGAGATAGAGAGTTTTGCCATTTTATGGCTTGTTGATTGTTAGATAGCTAGTTTTTGAACCATAATAGAGTGGAGTTACATAGGTTAAGTTTTGACAGTATAGTTAGAAGTCTGGAATGGGAGACTGTGTTGAATGCCTTGGACAGGTCAAGAAAGATAGTGGAGACCAGGTTACCATTCTGTTATTGATTTACAGTGTTGGAAAAGCTAATAAGGGCTGTGGTGGTGTTATGATTGGGTCTAAAACCATGTTGTGTGTTGGCCAGAAGATTATTAGTTAGAAGAGAGTACAGGATTTGGGAATGTATGCATTTCTCTAGAATTTTTGACAGGGGGATAGTATGGTGATTGGTCAGTAATTAGTTTGGTTGAGTTGCCACCTTTATGAAGTGTTACTGAGTGTGAAATTTTCCAGAGGCCTGGGATGCATTGTTCAGTGGTTGACCTATTTATTAATAGAGAGACAGAGTAACAGATGGCCTTGGCTGTGATGTTGAGGTATTCCACTGGGAGTTTTATCAGCTGCTAGGTTTGTGGGTTTAGGTTTTGTCAAGAAGTTATAAATTGTTTTGTTTGGTACTGGTCATAGAGAGAAGCAGTTTTGATCTGTTGTTGAGGTGTTAGGATTATGATATGGGGAACAGGTGTTTGTGAGGTTTAGAATGAACTTAGTGAAGTACTGGTTAAACTGAGTAGCAGTATTGTCTGTGGTGGTATTGATATTTAGGAGTGGAGTACTGGTTTTCCCCTGGTTGTAGGATTTTATTGATGGCTGCCCAGAATTTTTGAGGGTTAGATTTGTGTTTTGCTTGGATGTCTGAGTAGTGATTTTTTTTGTCCATTCTCATTTGTTTTTTTTACCTTGTTTCTTAGTTTGAGGTATATGTCTGTCTGCATTAGTTTTGTTGTGAAGCCATGCTTCCCATACCTTATCTCTATGTTTTAGGAGAATATGAGTGCTTTTGGTGAGCCAGGGGGCATAGCTGGACTTTGTTTTTACTATTCTGGTAGGGGCAAGGTGATTCAGTATGCTCAGAAAAGTGGAGAAAATAATTTACAGCACTATCTAGAGGGAGATCGGAGAGCGGTCTGCAATTACAGTGAGTTAGTGCAGTTATGAAGTCTTGAGGTTTGAAATTCTTTGTATAACAGATCTGTTGAAAGGAGGTTGCTTTTACTGGTTTAACTTGTTGTCCAAGAATCCAATTCAAACACCAAAAAGCTGGTACTGAAGGCAATACACAATAACTCCTCGGCTTGGACAGTACCAAATTTATTGTAAAGCCAGCGATACAAAATTACCCACCAAATACACAAATTGCAGTTAAGCGCTTTCATCTGACCACTGCAGACTTCTTCAGAACTATAAGTGGTTCTAAATACGTTATATATACTTTTAGGTGCCAAACAGCGTTCCCATTGAAACTTTTAAAGGTATATACAACTCTTCCATAAAAAATAAATGATAATAAGTGATAAAAACACATATGACACAAATAAATCCTATTTGCAAACAATACATTCCTAAAACATCCTTTCACAAATGAATATGAATAAAAAATAGGTTTTAGGTATTTGGCCTAAATTTGTTTACAAGACAGGTTCTAACCTAAAAAGGATTTTGGAATCTAAAAAGTGTGTTGGAAAGGTAAGGACAAAAGGCACCATGAGATGTGGGGCATGTAACCGGTGTAGTTCCGTCAACGAAATAGCAGGTTTCAAATTAGACAATTTCAACAAGACATATATATGGACTAGAGCAGGTAATTGTAACACTAAATACGTGGTCTATGTAGCAACATGTGATGTATGCCCTACATTTTATATTGGAAAAACAGAGACACAGTTGAGACGACAAATTTATGACCATCTTTATTCTATTAGAACTAAAGATAAGAAAAATGCTCTATATAAACATATATTAAAAAGTGGGGATAAGCATCAATTTAAATTTGCCATTATAGATCAGGTTGATGTCACAGTATATAGTGGAAACGTCAAAGCATTATTGGCAATGAAAGAAAGTAAATGGCAGATTCTTACTGATGCTACTAGGCTTCCAGGTGTTAATGATTCCATTAGCATTAAACCATTTTTATGTTTGGTTTAGTATTTTGCACCATAGGTGGATGGACATAAACCCCCCCCCCCTTTAGATTTTTTCAGATTTTTTAGGTAATATACATATACATATATTTTTCAGGTAATATTGTTAGGCAATATATATATATATTTATAGGACACTTTTTTTACGTCATATTTTGTTGGCTATAGTTATATATCATTTTTTTCTTTTATTATTTTATTTATTTTTCATTCATATTCATTTGTGAAAGGATGTTTTTAGGAATGTATTATTGTTTGCAAATAGGATTTATTTGTGTCATATGTGTTTTTATCATGTGATAAAGATAAGAAAAATAGGGTCTGTATAAAAATGTTTCCAAAATCTTCCAACAATCCTTCTAGGAGTGACAAGGCCAGGGGATGGTTGGAAGGTTAGGTGAGGAAGAAGGAAAATGGACAACACAGATGCCAAGTTATGGTAAGAACATAACTTTTAAATCCAATATTGTCCTTTTCATTCTTCCTCACTGATGGGGCAGAGTCCTCAGCTTTGTGATTCTTGTGAGGCCCTCAAGGAAGGATATGCCGGAGCACTGTCGAGCCAAAGGAATCCCTGCTTCTGGAGACTATGTCCAATTTGTAATGTATAATAAAGGTATGAATTCTTTGACCAAGTGCATGCAGCACCGACATCGACTGACATTCTTAAGTAAAGCTGATGATGTAGCCAGATCTGGTGAAGTGAGCTCTAGAAAGATGAGGCAATTCCAAACCTAAGAGTAAATCAATGAAATACAATCAGTAATCCATTTGGCCAAGGTAATTTTAGAAACTGCTTGACCTAGGCAGTTAGGGGAGAAGGACACAAACTGGTCGATTTCCTGTACTGTATAGTTCTGTGAAGACAGAAACACAGTTGTCTATGAATGTCAAGAAAACTATGTTTAGAAATACTAGCACTGAACATATTACTGTAAGGCCTAGTATGCTTGTTCCCAAAATACATCCCACAATTGAAACGTTTGTTACTGTTTGAGAGCATGAAATTAGACATAGATTTAATATGGGTTTAATATGGGCACAGTCAATTTGAGTTGAGAAGAAAATATAGCTCTAAATGAGCTTAAACAACTACACTCAATTGAAATAAGGCCTGCAGATAAAGGGGGAGGGGTCATTGTGCTGGACAAAGATATTTATGTTGCACAAATGCATCTATTGTTAGATGAAGAGACATACCGAAAGATCACTTGGTTACAGGTGAAAGGCATTATTGATCGGATAGCAGTCATGGTCTTCGATCTCCTAGTTAATGGATTGATTAATGAAGAACTATTTAAATATTTTACAGTTGATTGTCCTGCCTACCCCAGTATTTATGGATTGCCAAAAGTCCATAAGAATTTGAGATTACTCCCAATGAGACCCATTGTCTCTGGTAAGGGGTGGGCCACAGAACCCCTTATCCATCCATGTGGAAAAAGTGTCTTAATCCAGTCCTTAATGCAGTAGTGTTTTGAGGGACACAAATGTTTTTAGAGATACTTCATGAAAAAATGAACGGAGTAGATGGACACTACCTCTTTTGTACACTTGATATTGTGTCGTTATTTACTGTCATCCCCAATGATTGGGGATTGAGTACGTCAGAGATTTATTAAATGTCAGGAAGGTATATGCTACTGATAAGATCAATTTGATATGTTTCTTGTTGGAAATCATATTAGAAAACAATGTTTTGTGCCAACAGCTACGCCAATCTAGCCTTAGTGGTATGGGAACTTTAATACATTTTTGTCATAGGATCAATACTCAGATAAGATTATATGGTATACTAGTTTTGTGGATGACATGTTTTTTTCTATGGAAAGGAACACGGAGTGAACTAGATTTATTTTTAGAATATCTTGGCACTACTACAACTTTTTTGAAATTTACCAATAAAATATCGGAATAGGAGATAGACTTTCTTGATGTGAAAATTAAGAAGGCAGACTTGGTAGGTATTCAAACTAGTATCCATAGAAAACCTACGAGAATGAATGCACTATTACATCATGATAGCATGCATCTACGTTTTATTAAAAACAATATAGTGAGAGGACAAATCTTGAGACTGATGAGACTTCATAATGAAGACTCCTCACTTGGGTTAGCCCTAGATAATCTAAGGACAGAATTCTCAGAGAGGCTACCCAAGCAAGATGTTTGATAAATGGGCCTTGGTATTTCTGGTCTTTGTTAATTCCAAGGGGAAGCCTTTTTTCTCTGAAAGAGTGGTTAAGCCAGACAATAGTGAGAATAACATGAATGCACTTAGATTTCCCATTACATATACCAGTGACACTGGCATTTTCTGTGATATTTTCAACAGAAATTGGAATATTTTAGGTACAGTTAAGGAGCTTGAAGGTACCATAGATGACAGACCACATTTTGCTTTTAAAAATAAAAAAATCTCTAAAGCGTCAATTATGTTATAATAGAGGCACGATGAAAAATAGTATATTATCCCAGAGGAAAGGGACCTATGCATGCAGAAACTGTTCAGTCTAAGTACATACATTCTTGTTTAGTGTTCACCCATCCCACATTACGTTTTGAAATATATGCTAAATACTATGCAGACTGCAGAACTAAGAATATTGTTTATTTTGCTTTCTGCGTGATCTGCCAGGCTTACTATGTTGGTAAAACCAACCGCATGTTGAAGGAGCAAATACAAGAACATTATAGAGATATTGCTAATAAGAAAGAGACAACTGCTCTGGCTAAACATGTGGAATTAGCTGGCAGTGCACATTATTTTAAATTATTGGTATTGGAAAGAGGGAGTTAGAGGAGGTGACATGACTAAGAGAACAGAAACTGCTGAACAAAGGTGGATTTTAAAATTAAATTCTTATAATTCCCCTAATGAAACAGTATCTTTGAAGGCCTTTTTAAAGGGCAGAGCCCTTAAACATTAACTGCATTATTGTGTTTTAATAGATTTCAGATTGATGTTGTGTGTTCCTAATTGACTTAATTGAATTATTATGATTTTAAGGAATGTTTTTAAAAAGTTTTCAGTATGCTTTTTATTCAGTCTGATGAAGCGGTATCAGAAACCGTGAAAGCACTTACTGGTTTTGTTCAGCTTGCTATTGGAATATTAAAGTTGACTTTCTCTGACCTGAATAGGTGTGATGGAGTGGCTCATTTATTCTCTTTCTTTGACTTTGGTGTTTATGAGCCCATCCTTTACCAAGGCTTTGGTATTGTTTGTTTTACTTTTTCCCAATATACTCTGCATCCCTCCTCAGCACATGTCCAAACTAACGTAATCTTGCCTCTCTGGCTTTGTCTCCAAACCTTCCAACCTGGTCTGACCCTCTAATATACTTATTCCTAATCCTGTCCACCCTCATCACACCCAGTGCAAATCTTAACATCTTTAACTCTGCCACATCCAGCTCTGACTTTTGCCTTTTTGTCAATGCCACTGTCTCTAACCCATATAACACAGCTGGTCTCACTACCCTCTTGTAGACCTTCCCTTTCACTCTTACTGGTACTCGTCTGTCACAAATCACTCCTGACACTCTTCTCCACCCGCTCCATCCTGCCTGTACTCTCTTCTTCACCTCTCTTCCACACTCACCATTACTCTGAACTGTTGATCCCAAGTATTTAAACTCATCCACCTTCGCCACCTTTACTCCCCTGCATCCTCACCATTCCTCTATCCTCTCATTCACACACATATATTCTGTCTTAGTCCTGATGACCTTCATTCCTCTTCTCTCTAGAGCATATCTC
Source organism: Protopterus annectens (assembly GCF_019279795.1). Classification (NCBI taxonomy): domain Eukaryota; kingdom Metazoa; phylum Chordata; order Ceratodontiformes; family Protopteridae; genus Protopterus; species Protopterus annectens. The sequence goes on along the minus strand of NC_056729.1, from coordinate 498,343,938 downwards.
CACCTCTCCACGGTCTCCTCCACCTGTTCCCTACTCTCACTACAAATCACAATGTCATCTGCAAACATCATAGTCCATGGGGACTCCTGTCTGATCTCGTCTGTCAACCTGTCCATCACCATTGCAAATAACACAGGGCTCAGAGCTGATCCTTGATGTAATCCCACCTCCACCTTAAATGCATTCGTCACTCCCACCGCAGACCTCACCGCTGTCACACTATCCTCGTACATATCCTATACCACTCTTGCATACTTCTGTGACACTCCCGACTTTCTCATACAATATCATAACTCCTCTCTAGGCACCCTGTCATATGCTTTCTCTAAGTCCACAAAGACACAATGCAACTCCTTCTGACCTTCTCTGTACTTCTCCATCAACACTCTCAGAGCAAAAATTGCATCTGTAGTGTTCTTTCCTGGCAGGAAACCATACTGCTGATCACTAATCATCACCTCCCTTCTTAACATAGCTTCCACTACTCTTTCCCATAACTTCATGCTGTGACTGATCAATTTAATCCCTTTGAGGTTACTACAGCTCTGCACATCACCCTTATTCTTAAAAATTGGTACCAAAACACTTCTCTCCATTCCTCAGGTATCCTCACTTTCCAAGATTTCATTAAACAATCTAGTTAAAAACTCCACTGCCATTTCACCTAAACACCTCCATGCTTCCACAGGTATGTCAGCTGGACCAACAGCCTTTCCGTTCTTCATCCTCTTCATAGCTATCCTTACTTCCTCCTTGCTAATCCACTGCAGTTCATGATTCACTATCGGCACATCATCCACCCTTCTCTCCCTCTCATTCTCTTCATTCATCAGCCCCTCAAAGTACTCTTTCCATCTGCTCAACACACACTCCTCGCTTGTGAGTAAGTTTCCCACATTATCCGTTATCACCCTTACCTGCTGCACATCTTTACTAGCTCAATCGGTACAGGTCATTTTCTCCCTCCTTAGTGTCCAACCTTTCATACAACTCTTCATATGCCTTATCCACCTCTCTCTGCCATGCAGCTCATCTCCTTATACTCCTGTCTACTTTCATCTCTCTGACAATCCCACTTCTTTGCCAACCTCTTTCCCTGTATACTGTCATGTACTTCATTCCACCACCGGGTCCCCTTGTCATCCTCCCCCCTCTTTCCAGATGTTACACCAAGAACCTTTCTAGCCATCTCCCTTACTAGCTCTGCTGTAGTTACCCAGCTATTCAGTAACTCTTCACTGCCACCCAGTGCCTGTCTTAACTCTTACCTGAACTCCACCTCACAATTACCCTTTTTCAGTTTCCACCATTTGATCCTTGGTGCTGCCTTCACACTCCTCCTCCTCTTCTTGATCACCAATGTCATTCTACAAACCACCATCCCATGCTGCCTAACTACACTTTCCCCTGCCACCACTTTACAGTCTCCAATCTCCTTAAGACTGACCATTCTACAAAAGGTATAATCCACATGTGCATCTTCCTCCACTCCTGTCTGTCACCCTATGCCCCTCCCTCTTGTTAAAATATGTATTCACCACAGCCATGTCCATCCTTTTCACAAAATCCACTACCATCTGACCTTCTGCATTCCTTTGCTTAACACTATACCTACCCATCACTTCCTCATCCCCTCTGTTCCTTTCACTAACATGCCCATTGAAATCTGCTCCAATCACCACTCTCTCACTCTTGGGTACAGTCACCACCACTTCATCCAACTCACTCCAAAATTTTTCTTTCTCATCCATCGCACACCCAACTTGTGGAGCATATGCACTAACATTCATCATTACACCATCAGTTTCCAGCTTCATAAACATCACTCTATCCGACAATCTTTTCACCTCCAAAACACTCTTAGCATACTGTTCCTTCAGGATAACCCCTACGCCATTTTTCCTCCCATCCACACTATGATAAAACAATTTGAACCCCCCTCCGATACACCTAGCCTTGCTCTCCTTCCATCTGGTATCTTGCACACACAATATACCAACCATCCTTCTGTCCATCATATCTGCTAGCTCTCTCCCTATACCAGTCATACTTCCAACATTCAAAGTTTTGACCCTCACTACCACAGTCCTAGCCTTTAACTGCCTTTGGGCATGCCTTCCCCCTCTTCTACTCCTTCAGCCAACAGTAGTCCAATTTCACTTCTGTTCATCCAAGCAGAGAAAATTAAAGAAAATAGATGGAAAACTTATAAAACAGCACCAAAAGTAAGGAAAGTCAGAGGAAAATACTAAATCCAATACTACATTGCTAAAATGTTTCTGGTAACTGCCAGGATGTCTATATAAGCACAACAGAACATTTTTTTAACCAAACAGCAAAATAGTACAGTAAAACTGAAGTAGCACAAGGTGTATAACAGAAAACAAGTAGCTTTCTGTTCTTTATACAAGTAATCAACTCAAAAAATGCCTACTTCATTAATTTTATAAAATGTGCTTTGTGTGTAGCTTTTTGAAGTCTTAAACTTAAGACCAAAAAGTAGGCTGCCCTCAGCACTGTTCATCTCAAGAGAGAAAATGAAAGAACCCGTTGAAAATTAACCAGGAATTCAACTAAAATGCCTACATCCAGAATACAGCAGTAATTTAATGCTCTACCACAGCACTACCACCGGGGGTTCTTAAAAACTAACACGTGACCAACAACTAGCTGGACAACTTATAATGCAGCAGCAAGAGTAAGAAAGTGGTAGAAAATACTAAATCAGTATAAATACAAAAGAACATTTTTTTTAAACAAAGCAGTAAAAACAGTGCAGTAAGCAAGCAATAATGCACAAAGGTTATGTTCCCCCCCAGGGGTGTTCTGAGACTTCATCCCACAGGCAGAAGGCATTTATACCCCCTGGAAGGGCATTATTTATACAACAACACACACTGGAGTACATTACTGCACTTGGAGATCGGGCTGTCAGCAAAATTGTGTTTTACCAATTTTTTACTACTACATTTTTTATAGTTTTGATGTAAAATAGTTCCTCCTAATGTATCAGACTTGCTGTAGAATATGTAAATGATGTTGCAGTAAATAATTTACATCTACTAAGTACAAGATTTTCAAAAAATGTTCAAATATTTTTTGATCATTTTTTTTGTCCCTTACTTGTCAAATCTGGAGTTTACTAGTAATCTTTGGGAACTGAAGTCAATAAATAATCACATACATTTGAGTATCAGCCAGTATTTCCTTCAGAAAATGCATGCTAAAACAAATCCTTTTATTCTAGCAACTTTCTAATTTTATATCTGCAATGTTTAGAATATGTTCCTACTGTTTTAATCCTTGTTTCCCCATACCTATCAACCTCTAAGCTCAAGAAATCTGTACAAATTACAAAATAGATCTAAAATTAGGTACAGATTTTTAATATTGCTCTTATGAACTTAGGTTGGCTTCAATCCTGCACAATTTGTCAGAACCCTACATGTTATAAGGAACAGTCTGAAAAATAGATGGCAAAAATCTGAACAGTTGAGAGGTATGGTTAACCCCCCCTTTATTTTAGGCTTTATCCAAATTTCTTGAGCCAAGAGGTTGGGAGTACACTGCTGCCACTGCTCGACTGGTGTCTCTCTCTTACACACATACTTCTACATTCATGCACAAAAGCACGCATACATTCACACACACAGACAAACTTATACATATGTGTGTGTGTGTATACATATTTTATATATATATATATATATATATATATATATATATATATATACATACACACACACACAGATACAGTGGATATAAACAGTATACAAACCCCTGTTAAAATGCCAGGTTTTTGTGATTTAAAAAAAAAAGAGACCACAATAAATCATTTCAAACCTTTTCCCACCTTTAATATGACATATAACCTGTACAATTCAATTAAAAAACAAACAAATCTGTATATAATATAAAAAATAAAAAATGTACAATAAGCTGGTGGCATAAGTGTGCACACCCTTAAACTAATACTTTGTTGAAGCACCTTCTGATTTAATTACAACATCCAGTCTTCTTGGGTAGGAGTCCATCAGCATGGCTCATCTTGACTTGGCAATATTTGCCCACTCTTCCTTGCAAAAGCACTCCAAATCTGTCAGATTGAGAGGGCATGCCTTGTGCAAAGCACTCTTCAGCTCACCCCATACATTTTCTATTGGATTTAGGTCTGGGCTCTGGCTGGGCCATTGCAAAACTTTAATTTTCTTTAGGTGAAGCCATTCTTTTGTTGATTTGGATGTATGCTTGGGGTCATTGTCATGTTGAAAGGTGACATTCCTCTTCATCTTTCTAGCAGACCCTGAAGGTTTTGGGCCAAATGTGACTGGTATTTGGAACTGTTCATATTTCCCTCCACCTTGGCTAAAGCCCCAGTTCCAGCTGAAGAAAAGCAACCCCAAAGCATGATACTGCGACCACCATGCTTCACCGTGGGGATGGTGTTCTTTTGGTGATACGAAGCATTGTTTTTGCGCCAAAGGTGTCTTTTGGAATTGTGGCCAGAAAGTTCAACCTTGGTCTCATCAGACCATAACACGTTTTCCCACATGGTTTTGGGAGATGATCTATTGTTTTGCAAATTTTAGCCAGGCCTGGATGTTTTTCTATGTAAGAAAAGGCTTCCGCCTTGCAACCCTACCCCATAGTCCAGACATATGGAGAATACGGGAGATTGTCACATGTAGTACACAACCAGTACTTGCCAGAAATTTCTGCAGTTCCTTCAGTATTACTGTAGGTCTGCTGGCAGGTTTCCTAACCAGTTTATGTCTCATCTTTTCATCAAATTTGGAGGGATGTCCAGTTCTTTGCAACATCACTGTTGTCCCTTATTTTCTCCACTTTTTGATTACTGTCTTCACTGTGTTCCCATGGTGTATCCAATGCTGTGGAAATTTTTTTGTACCCTTCTCTTGACTAATACCTTTCAAAAATGAGATCCCTTTGATGCTTTGTAAGCATCTTTCCTTCTTTTAACGTCACCGCTGCTCCTCTGATGAATGCCTAAAACTCTTTCCTCTGCCTTAACCAACAAGTCAACTTGATAACCCCTGGATAACAGTTTGTTCCTCCCCTCTGTTTTAGACATTCATCAGAGGGGCAGCAGTAGCATTAAAAGAAGGCAAGAGGAATGGTTTCATGAGGATGATGATAAACTTTTTGTTAGCAGGTTTTCTACCTTTTCTTACACTCTAATGAATTTAGTTAGAAAGTTCTGGCCTATAGCCGTGCAGGGAGATTTGGCTAAAGGTGCGTTTCCAGAAAACAATCTTGTCACACAGAAGATTCTTGAATTTGAAGCAGTTGCTTAATAGGAAGAACAATAAGGTAGGTAGAGGTGGTCAGGTTAGATGTTACCCTTGTTGCAAATACGTTTGTCCTAGGGAAAGGAACTTACATGGCAATAAGATCAAATGATAGAATATACAAAACAATGCAAAGTTTCACTTGTCATTCCAGCTAAGTGGTTTATATTGTGGGATGTGGATGTTTTCCAAGTAAGTGGTACATTGGACAGACCAAGAGACAGGTTAAAAAACGCATTTTGGAGCATATGGGGGACATCAGACAAAGGAGACTGGATAGCCCAGTTGCTCACCATTTTTGTCTTAACCATGGGGGTTCAGACTCCTTTATTTTTTAGTATATTAGCCATGCCTATACATCAACGTGGGGAGGTATACAAGGAAAAGTTATTAACTTTAGAAACCAGGTTCATCATTAATTTTAACACATTATTTCCTTCAGGTCTCAACCTGGAGGTTAATCTAAATGTTTAATTCTCAATGTATAAATACGAATATATAAATTTGAACGTTTTTGCTTGCATTTATAATTGGGAACATTGTGGGACAATTATACCGTTTTGTAAAAGGGGAAGTGTCACTTTAAATTAGCTGTATTTGTGATTCTGGGTGTTACTGCAATTAACTGTTGATTGATATGGTATACAAAAAGTATGTTTCTGGTGTATTAATTATCTCTTGAAGGCTTTTCAGCCGAGGTACCAGGAGACACCAGTAAATGATTTTTTACTCTAAAGACTCTTTTTTGCTTGATTTTTGTTTTTTTGTTAATTTAAATACTTACATTAATTGCAAGAGGAGCTCCAATAGTTATAGAGGGGGATAAAAAAAAGATAAGAATGGCAGATTTGTAGTGCTAAGGGGCTACTGGCAAGGGAGGAGGATTACACTGGCATGTATTTATAACTCACCTAAAACTGCTATAATGGAGCTTAAGAACATTCTGGGAGAAATAATCAGCTTTCAGTAAGGAATATTACTTATAGGTGGGACTGGTATTTGATTTGCACCAGTGAAGATGCGTCTGGGAAGCCCAGAAAAGAAAATGTAACAAAAGAGGGTAGATTTTTGACAAAAATTATGAAAATACTTGGCATGGAAGATGTGAATTCAGTACAAGGAATTTGGAGTGATTTTACATATTCCCCAAGATACAAAAACTGGACTAGGCTAGAAGACAGAATTTATATTTTACAGGAACATGTGCATTTAACTGAAGGTGTTGACATGCACCTAATAACTGTTTCAAATCATGTACCAATAACAACTAAAATAAAAACACATAGCAATGAAATAAAAATGAGACACTGGCACTTTCCCACCTATCTGCTGAAAAGAGGAATTTAAGGAATGGGTAATGGAAATTATTTAGGAGTTATTAGAGAAGATAGACATTTATTTTAAAAATATAGCTAGGGATTGGGATAAAATTAAAGTGGAGTTTAAAAATAGGGTGGAAATAAAAGAAAGGGAGATATGGTTAAGAAAACAAATTATTTAGAGGGACTGAGAAATGTTAAAGTATTGCAAAAATAGGGGGAATCTCACTGGAGAAGGAGAGAAGCAACTGCAGAATGTTAAATAGAAAATAAGGGATTACCTCAATAATATCTGCGAGTTTAGAAAAATTGCTGTTAACCAACTGTTTTTTGAAAATAACTCTACAGCAAAAAATCTTTTACACGACTCGGGCAACAGAAAGTAGAAAGGGCTGTCGCTAATCTGTGGGATTACATAACAAGAGAGAGAAATCCTGTAGATGTATCAGAAATATTTCAGAAATTCTATGAAAGTCGATATAAAGCAGAGAAGTATGGAAATGAAGAAAAGGTATAAATGGAAACGTTTATGGAAGAATTAACAGTGGTGCAGTGGTTAGCGTTGTCACCTCACAGCAAGCGATTCTCTGGTTTGATTCTCAGCTGCGGTGTCTTCTGTGCAGAACAGCAAGAGATTCTCTGGATGTTCTTCATGTTTCACTGTTGCAGTCATTACATTTGAGTAATCTGCTGGCAGGTTGCCCTCAGTCGGCCTGAATATCAAAGTCTTGGGTCCTACGTCGGTTGCTGTCTCCTCTTCCATGACGTCAGGTCGTCAGGGGTATAAAACATGCAGTCGACGCCATTTTCTTCAGTCTTTCTTGCCATGCAATGCCTGAAGCAGAAGCAGTTCGCAAGTGCCGGTTGGCAGACTCCTGAAATTTTCGCATTCGAGTTTCAGAACCGAAGTCTTCAATTAAAGCTAAGTACCCTGTTGGGGAAACTTTTTCTTGCTCCTTTCCGATGTCAGTAAAAGTTAATAATTGCATTACTTGTGGGAAGCAAATACCTCAAAGATTTTCATTTGTACTGTATTCCTTACCTAGGCCTAGATCATAACATGTGCCTTGCTGTCGGTTTTGTGCTAGATTTAACCAACGCACTTATTAAGCGTCGGTATATCTTTGCTTCAAAATATTTTGGAAACAGATTTAATTACCCTGAAATGTTGTTGGATAGCAATCCAACTACCAGAGTTCACAGAAAACGCAAAGAAAAGGACAGAGACAGAATGTCGAGATCCAAAACAGACGCCGAAGATTCTCCTAAGCCAGTCACCGTTACTCAGTGAGGCTCTTTTGCTGCCACTGATACCCGCTACTTTTGAGTCGCAGGCCTCTACCGAGACCCACACGGAGTCTGGTATGCCGCGAGATTCTCAGAGTATTGTACCCGTGGATGTCTCTCCCTCGGATGGGTCCGGAGCCGCTGAGCAGGCACCAGCTTCTGAGTGTGTTCTCAGGCCTCAACATTTCTATATAAAACAGACGCCAGCTTCAAAAACAACTTTTAAGGCTAAAAAAATGATGCATGAGCCACATGCTCAGGCCCATATGCCTAAAAAACAGATGATCAAAATGGCTGAGGACTTAATTACCTTGATCAGGGGTTCCCAACCCCCTCCAGATAAGAGGCCTAGGCAAGACACTGATTATGAATGTTCAGATCAGGTTTCTATTTCTTTCGATTACACTTCTGATCAGGAATTTTCTATACCACCCTATTAGGATTCAGATGCAGAAGAATCCATCCCATCTGCATCTCCTCCTGAAGATTATTCTTTTGGAGAAACCTTGCATACTTTAAGGGAACATTTTCACGGGGAGAGTCAGGATTTCTCGGAATCAAAAAAGAGGCTTGGGGATTTCATTCTTCCTCAGCATTGGTCTTAAGCTACACCTCCTGTATTAGACATTGTAGATGTGTTTTCGGAATCTAGCATGGCTCCTGATTCACTACCTCCGGCTCCTAGTAAGCCAGACAGATATTACAGGGTTCCTGACTCTCAAATGTTTATTCAAAAATCCTGCTGCTGATCCTGAAACTATCTCACAGGGTCCCAAAGGTGTAAAGGCCTCTTCGGCCAAGAATCCTACCCCCTCTGATAGAGATTCCAGGGCGCTGGATAGATGGGGAAAGAAGGTTTATATGTCTACAACCTTGGCAATTAGGGCCTTAAACTGCCAATTCCATATGCTTAAATATCAACAGCATGTTATGGGATTATTGAAACAGAAAATGATGTTGATTTCTGAATGTGTGGAAAACAAAAAAATACAGGAATTAATGCATGCAGCAAAACAGGTTGGAAAGCATACATTGCAATGTGGCTTTGATTCCTTGGAGGCCTCTTGCAGGGCCACAGTTACTGGATCTGGGATTAGAAGGCATGCCTGGTTCAAGGAGAAAAATCTGCCTGATCATGTTAACGCTAAATTGTTGGATGAACCTTTACAGCATGATACTCTGTTTGGTAATAAGGCAGAAGAGGTTTTAAAGAAAATGGAAGACAAAGCTAAATCTATGCAAACTGTAAAAGATTTCTTACAAGTGCAGCCACCCAGATTCAGTACACAGGCCTACAAAAAAGTCGTCTTTTCCCATGTCCAACAGAGCCTCACAAGGCAAATCCAGGTGGTCAAAAGGCTCTAGATACCAATTGGAAGGTTCTTACAGGTCAAAGCAATGGGATGCCTCTACCTCCAAATCTGGAGGAAACGAAGCACAACCCTACAGTAAGCAGTCTCAATGACTTCCCTCTACCATCACCAAGCACTTATCTTTTGGCAGCCCCCTTGGGAGGGAAAATTAGCACTTCATGCTCAAAACTGGCAGTTAATAACCCAGGACAAGTGGGTATTAAACATAGTATCCCAGGGGTACAGATTTCATTTCCATACCTTGTCAATTCCAAACAGTTGGCCAGATCTGCCACAAAATCAATGGGCAGAGGCACAGAAACAAGTTACGTCCCTCATGGATATGGGGGCTATTCATCCAGTACCAGAACAGGAAAAAGGACAAGGGTTTTATTCGACTGTTCCTGGTACCCAGAAGAGACAATGCATGGCGTCTAATACTGGATTTATTGATTTTTAACACATTCTTGGACATCCCAAAATTCAAAATGCTGACTTTACAACAGCTTCTGCCCATGCTGGGCAAGACCGCTTGGTTAGTGACTCTAGACTTAAAAGAGGCATGCCTGCATATCCCAATAAGGGAATCGTGCAGAAGATACCTCCGTTTCAAGGCTTGTTTCATGCATTACCAATTCTCTGCACTGCCCTTTGGCTTATCTACTGCGCCCAGGGTCTTTACAAAGTGCCTGGCACCAGTAATTGCATTGTGCAGACAAAGAAGTATACAAATCTATCTTTACTTGGACGACTGTCTCATTCAAGCAGAAAACAAGGACATTCTTCTTCAACATCTGGTGTTTATAAAAAGGCTTCTAACATGCCTAGGGTACACAATAAATGAAAAGAAATCACAACTGGTACCCTCTCAAAAAATTACATTCCTGGGTGCAAGCTTGAATACAACTGCCCAGATGGCTTACCTTACGCCAGACAAACAAAGGCAACTGACTATTTACTTCAAACAGATAGCAACAAAAACCCAGTTATCTGCAAGACAAATTCTACAGGCTTTGGGATTCATGGCATCCTGCATTCTACTAATTTCATATGCAAGACTGCATATGAGGAAACTACAGTGGTATCTAAAACGTTTATGGAGTCAACATTGTCACAGTCTGGAAACAATGATCCCTCTCACTCCCTGCCTACAACAGGAGTTTCTTTGGTGGGCAGAGACATGTCACCAGAACATGGGACGGTCTTTCACTTTACCCCCTGCCACCTAAACCCTAACTACAGATGCATCCGACTATGCTTGGGGAGCCCACCTGGCAGGGAGATGCATTCAGGGCATATGGAGCCAAAAACAAATGCATCTGCATATCAACCAGAAGGAGATGTTAGCTGTACAGAATGCCCTGACAGCCCTCAAGGATTTACTTCATCCAGGACAACTATTGATAAAGACAGACAACACCACGGTTATGTGGTACATAAACAGGGGGGTACACATCATACCCCCTTTGCAGACTAGCCATGGCATTGTGGAACACAGCCCTGACTTACCAAGTACATCTTCAAGCTCAATTCCTGCCAGGAAAACAAAATACTCTGGCAGGCTATCAAAGCAGAAATCTTATGGACCCTCACAAGTGGAAACTGGACCCACAAGTCTTCAGCATGATAACAGACAAATGGGGGAGTCCAGACATAGATCTATTTGCCTCTCCCCAAAATTATTAACTGGACAAATTCTGCACAAGTACTTATCACAGGCCAGCATGGAATGTGGATGCTCTATCCTTCAGTTGGAAAAACCTATCAGTCTATGCCTTTCCTCATCTGCCTCTTCCCCCCAAGGTCTTATTAAAGGTCAGGCAGGAAAAAACAAAAATTATCTTAATTGCCTTGGACTGGCCTCGCCAGCACTGGTACCCAATTCTAAGGACTATATCTCAACTCCCTCCTTGGCACTTGCCTCAAATACCTCATCTACTGCCTCAGCAGAGCAATCAAATTCTGCACAATCAGCTCCAAACTCTGAACCTGGCAGCGTGGCTGATCATGTAATTATTCAAACACCACCTCTCTGTAAATCTGTGATGGATGTCATTTTGGAAGCCAGAAGGCCTAGTACTAGAAAATCTTATGCTGGAAGAGATTCTGTGCTTGGAACCAAGTACAAGGAACGGACAGAGCAAAACCAAATATTCCTCAGATTTTACAATACTTGACCGAGATGCTGGACAAGGGCCTATCTTTTTCATCAATAAAACTCCATGCCTCTGCCATCTTGGCTCATTACAACACAAAGCCTCCCATCTTTTCTCATCCTCTGCTAAAACAGTATCTTAGAGGGGCCAAAAATTTAAGGCCTCCCAGATCATCACCAACTCCTGCATGGGATCTTAATTTTGTGCTGGAAAAACTTACCCTGCCTCCTTTTGAACCAGCAGCTACTGCGGATATAAAATTCTTATCTTGGAAAACAGTTTTCTCTTGGCAATCACTTCAGCAAGAAGGGTTTCAGAACTACAGGCTCTCATGGCTGTGGAGCCTTTAATTACATTTTACCCGGACAGGGTGTCCCTCAGGACCAATCCTTCTTTTATGCCTAAGGTGGTATCCAGTGTGGCTCTTAACCAAACTATTCACCTGCCAACTTTTTACCCAAATCCGCAGAACAAGGGGGAGCGGATTCTGCATTCCTTGGACGTACACAGACAACTATGATTCTACTTAAACAGGACCAAATCTCTAAGAAAGTCTGAGCAACTACTGGTGGCATTTGCTGCAGGATCAGAGGGGAAGGCTATTTCAAAGCAGACTATTTCAAAGTGGATAAGCCACTGCAATCTTTTTTGCTACTTGCATCATGGTAAACCGGTGCCCAAGGAAATCAGGTCACATTCCACCAGGGCTGCATCTACCTCAGCAGCTTTTCTCAGACGAGTTCCAATCAAAGACATTCTAGAAGCTGCTACTTGGAGCTCTGCTCATACATTTACAAAGCATCATCATTTGCCTCTCTTCTCTAAGTCCAGGGCAGGCTTTGCCACTGCAGTTCTGCGGGGCCTTATAGCCGCTCCTAATGCTATTTAGCTCCATCCTCCCATCCATAGCTTTGGGATTCTACCCAAGAGTAATGACTGCAACAGTGAAACATGATGAACATAGTACAGTTGCGTACCTACCATAAATGTAGATGTTAGAGTGTATTCAATGTTGCAGTCCAGGTTACCCACCCGCCAATCCCCCTTTTCTACAACTTCTCTTTCCTTCACTATATTCTACAGCCTTTGTGGTGTATTTGCTTTTAGATGAAGGCAAAGTTTGTTGTTACAATTGCATTTATACATATATATATATATATATATATATATATATATATATATATATATACACACATATATATATATATATATATATATATTTTTTTTTGCTCCCCATTTGGGGGGCACCTGACATCTGGGGCAAGAAAAACTGAAGAAAATGGCATCGGCTGCATGTTTTATACCTCTGACGACCTGATGTCATGGAAGAGGAGACAGCAACCGACACAGGACCCAAGACTTTGATATTCAGGCCAACTGAGGGCAACCTGCCAGCAGATTACTGAAATGTAATGACTGCAACAGTGAATGCACTCGAACATCTACATTTATGGTAAGTGTACACAACTGTACTTTCGATTCTCAGCTAGAGTGCCTTCTGTGCAGAGTCTGCATGTCCTGCCTGTGTTCGCTGGGTTTCCTCCCACATTCCAAAGACATATGTCTGCATTTCTACCCAGGCATCCGCTGAAAATGGGGTCTGCCCCAGCCAGACTTTCCCAGTAAACAAATGTTAAATAAATAAGTCAAGGTTAGAGGTAGATGGTTCAATTACTAGCAGGATAGGAGGAGAGGAGATAAAAATTGTGATGTATAAGCAATCTACTGGAAGGCCCCCAAGAATAGTTGGTATTCCTGGGGAAGTTTGAAAGCTAGGATGGAAAAACTGATCTGGAAGGTTTTGTTTAATAGTATTTTAAAAGGAGAAGACGTACTAACTTCCTGGAAGAAAGTTGTGGTAGCTGTAATACCTAAAGAGGGTAAAGATCCATCAGAACTAGATTCATACAGGCCCATTTCAGTACTAAAACATGATTATTAAGTGTTTATGTCTAAAATGGTTAAAAGAATAGCAAACACGATGCTAAAATTGATAGACATGGATCATTGTGTTTTTTTGGAGGGTAGGCAAACATTTGACAACACTAATAGAACAAAGATGATCCAACGGGAAGCAGAATATAAGAAAATACCACTGTTGTTAGTAGGGTTTTATGCAGAGAAAGCATTTAATAGAGTATGCTGGGACTTTATGAGTAGAGCAATGGAAGCATTTGCATTCCCTAATAAAAATATAAGTTTGATTAGAAGGATATATGACAGACTGGAGGGGAAAATTAAGTGTGTGAGTTCTGAAAATTTCTGCTTGAGCAGAGGAACCAGGCAAGGTGTCCTCTTTACCTTTATTTTCACATACTTAGAACCATTGGCAAAGAAAATAAGGGACTCAAAAATTCACAGCTAAAACTGGTATGGTAGTCAAGAAAAGCTGGCTCTATTTGCAGTTGATATTATTTTATACCTGATAAAACCAGAAAAGGACTGTGGAACACAGACAGTTTCAAATCATTTTGGGAAACAAAATTAATGAAGCTATAACAAAGGCAATAGCGGCAAATTATGTACCCACATAAAGTGGTTCAGCAATATCCATATTTATAGAGACATGACAAATGAATTATTTGGAAGTAGGGATTAAAAATGACTTGTGTAGCAGCTAATGTGTATGAAGAGATCAAACAAAAGATAATACAAAAACTGAGAAACTGAAGTTTGTTATATGGATACAGACAGTAAGATACAAGCTGTTAATTTTTTTACTCCCATTAGTCTTATACACGGGTCAGGCATACTTTTTTTTATTAACCAGAGGAAAAGTTGTGGATAGCAATTAATGAACAGCTGAAGGATTTTATGTTGGAGGGGAAGACGGCAAGAGTCAGGTGGGATAAACTGATTCTTCCAACACAACAGGGCAGACTGGAATTACCCGATTTGAAGGGGTATTTCAAAGCTACGTAGTTGGGGCTCCTACACATAGCACAAGCAGAAAAGTACAGTTTTGTACCTACCATAAATGTAGATGTTCGACGCCTGGCTAAAGGATCAAAATTTGTCTGAACATGTTAAAACAAGGATTTTAGATGCTCCTTTACAATCTGACGTGTTGTTTGGTCCTCCTGTTGAGGCACTTTTAAAGAAAATGGAAGACAAGGCTAAGTCTATGCAGACTGTTAAAGATTTTTTGCAGGTCCAGCCTCCAAAGTTTAGTAGAAATTGGCCTACTAAGGGGTGGACGTATCCTTCTTATGATTCCCAGTCTAGGGGTAGATCTAGACGTGGTAGGGGCAAAGCTCAGGGCTCTTTCAGGCCTAGAACAGGGAGTTCTCCTGCACAGTCTTCGGGTGAGGCCAGGGGTCAGTCCTTTCGTAAACAGACCCAATGACCTACCTTTTCAGCTGCCAGAGCCTTCTCGTCTGGCAGCACCTTTGGGAGGAAGGTTGGCACTTTTCAAAGAAAATTGGAGTTTAATTACCCAAGACAGATGGGTATTGGATATCATACACCACGGTTACAGGTTTTATTTCCATACCTTGCCTCCTTTCAAAGGCATGCCAGACGTTCCTCCTCAACAAAGAATAGAGGCTCACAAGCAAGTTTCTCTGTTACTCCAGATAGGGGCCATACAGCGGTCCCTATGCCAGAAGTGGGCCTAGGATTTTATTCTCGCCTGTTCCTAGTACCAAAGAAGGGGAACACGTGGAGACCAATTTTGGATTTATCTACCCTCAACACTTATCTGGACATTCCCAAGTTCAAAATGTTGACGTTACAGCAGCTTTTACCTCTGCTGGGCAAAGATCATTGGATGGTAACTTTGGATCTCAAGGAGGCTTACCTTCATGTTCCTATCAGACTAAGTTGCAGGAAGTATCTGCGTTTGTGCTGGGACTTCTCACTATCAGTTCTCTGCATTGCCCTTTGGCTTATCTACTGCGCCAGAGTGTTCACGAAAGTTCTGGCTCCAGTGATAGCTTTCTTCAGGCTAAAAGGAATACAGATCTATCCTTATTTGGACGACTGCCTGATTCTGGCTCAAGGAAGGGAAGAGCTTCTTCATCATTTGGAATATGTGATAGCAGTGCTAAGATGCCTGGGGTATTCTGTGAACGAAATAAAGTCCAGTCTAGTACCCTCTCAGGACATGTGCTTTCTGGGTGTGAGACTGAATACAGCATCCCGGATGGCCTTTTTAACCCCGGACAAACAAAAGAGTCTATCCCTTTACTTCCATCAGCTATCTCATCAGTCCGGGCTGACTGCAAGGACAGTCCTTCAAGCCTTAGGGTTCATGGCATCTTGTATTCTGGTGCTTCCCAATGCCAAACTGCATATGAGGAAGCTGCAATGGTATCTCAAAAATGTATGGACGCAGCACTGCCAGGATCTAGACACTGTCATTCAAATAATACCTTGCATTCAAAAGGAATTTTTGTGGTGGGCTCAGGAATGTCACCTAAACAAGGGACTCTCTGTGACCCGGCCAGAGGCTAGTCAGATTTTAACGACAGATGCCTCAGACAAAGCTTGGGGAGCTCATCTAAATGGAAAGTGGATACAAGACAAGTGGCCTGCCAGACTACAACATCTACATATCAACCTGAAGGAGATGTTAGCAGTCCAGTTTGCATTAATAGCTTTCAAGGATTTACTTCTTCCAGGGCAGGTGTTGATTCTAACAGACAACACAACTGTCATGTGGTACATCAACAAGCAAGGGGAACACATTCTTATCCTCTATGCAGGCAAGCAATGATTGTGGGAGACTGCTCTCAGTTTACAGCTCAATCTTCAGGCAAGGTTTCTGCCAGGAGCACAGAACTCCTTAGCAGATGTGTTGAGCAGAAATTATGGATCCCCACGAGTGGAAATTGGATCCTCATGTATTTCAGAAATTGACAGTGTCATGGGGAACTCCAGACATAGATCTGTTCGCACAAATTCTGCACAAGGACTTATCACACAAGCATGGAAAGTGGATGCTCTTTCCTTCAATTGGAAAAACCTTCATGTGTATGCCTTTCCTCCTCTGCCTCTCCTCCCAAAGGTACTTCTAAAGGTCAGACAGGAAAAAACAAAAATTATCCTAATTGCCCTGGACTGGCCTTGCCAGCACTGGTACCCAATTCTAAGGACTATATCTCAACTCCCTCCTTGGTACTTGCCTCAAATACCTCATCTACTGCCTCAGCAGAGCAATCAAATTCTGCACAATCAGCTGCTAACTCTGAACCTGGCAGCGTGGCTGATCATGTAATTATTCAAACACCTCTCTGTAAATCTGTGATGGATGTCATTTTGGAAACCAGAAGGCCTAGTACTAAAAAATCTTATCATTTGCCTCTCTTCTCTAAGTCCAGGGCAGGCTTTGCCACTGCATTTCTGCGGGGCCTTATAGCCGCTCCTAATGCTATTTAGCTCCATCCTTCCATCCATAGCTTTGGGATTCTACCCAAGAGTAATGACTGCAACAGTAAAACATGATGAACATAGTACAGTTGCGTACCTACCATAAATGTAGATGTTAGAGTGTATTCAGTGTTGCAGTCCGGGTTACCCACCCGCCAATCCCCCTTTTCTACAACTTCTCTTTCCTTCACTATATTCTACAGCCTGTGTGGTGTATTTGCTTTTAGATGAAGGTAAAGTTTATGTTGTTACAATTGCATTTATACATATATATATATATATATATATATATATATATATATATATATTTATACACACACATATATATATATATATATATATATATATATATATATATTTTTTTTTTTTTTTTTTTTTGCTCCCTATTTGGGGGGGCACCTGACATCTGGGGCAAGAAAAACTGAAGAAAATGGCATTGGCTGCATGTTTTATATCTCTGACGACCTGATGTCATGGAAGAGGAGACAGCAACTGACACAGGACCCAAGACTTTGATATTCAGGCCAACTGAGGGCAACCTGCCAGCAGATTACCGAAATGTAATGACTGCAACAGTGAATGCACTCGAACATCTACATTTATGGTAAGTGTACACAACTGTACTTTCTATTCTCAGCTAGAGTGCCTTCTGTGCAGAGTCTGCATGTCCTGCCTGTGTTTGCTGGGTTTCCTCCCACATTCCAAAGACGTATGTCTGCATTTCTACCCAGGCCTCCGCTGAAAATGGGGTCTGCCCCGGCCAGACTTTCCCAGTAAACAAATGTTAAATAAATAAATAAGTCAAGGTTAGAGGTAGATGGTTCAATTACTAGCAGGATAGGAAGAGATGAGATAAAAATTGTGTTGTATAAGCAATCTACTGGAAAGCCTCCAAGAATAGATGGTATTCCTGGGGAAGTTTGAAAGCTAGGATGGAAAAACTGATCTGGAAGGTTTTGTTTAATAGTATTTTAAAAGGAGAAGTACTAACTTCCTGGAAGAAAGTTGTGGTAGCTGTAATACCTAAAGAGGGTAAAGAGCCATCAGAACTAGATTCATACAGGCCCATTTCAGTACTAAAACATGATTATGAAGTGTTTATGTCTAAAATGGTTAAAAGAATGGCAAACGTGATGCTAAAATTGATAGACATGGATCAATGTGATTTTTTGGAGGGTAGGCAAACATTTGACAACACTAATAGAACAAAGATGATCCAAAGGGAAGCAGAATATAAGAAAATACCACTGTTGTTGGTAGGGTTTGATGTAGAGAAAGCATTTAATAGAGTATGCTGGGACTTTATGAGTAGAGCAATGGAAGCATTTGCATTCCCTGATAAAAATATAGGGTTGATTAGAAGGATATATGACTGACTGGAGGGGAAAATTAAGTGTGTGAGTTCCTCTGAGAATTTCTGCTTGAGCAGAGGAACCAGGCAGGGTTGTCCTCTTTACCTTTATTTTCACTTATATTTAGAACCATTGGCAAAGAAAATAAGGGACTCAAAAATTCACAGCTAAAACTGGTATGGTAGTCAAGAAAAGCTGGCTCTATTTGCAGTTGATATTATTTTATACCTGATAAAACCAGAAAAGGACTGTGGAACATTGAGACAGTTTCAAATCATTTTGGGAAACAAAATTAATAAACCATAACAAAGGCAATAGCGGCAAATTATGTACCCACATAAAGTGGTTCAGCAAAATCCATATTTATAGAGACATGACAAATGAATTATTTAGAAGTATGGATTAAAAATGACTCGTGTAGCAGCTAATAATGTGTATGAAGAGATTAAACAAAAGATAATACAAAAACTGAGAAATTGGAAGTTTGTTATATGGATACAGACAGTAAGATAAATGCTGTTAATTTTTTTTAGACACATTAGTCTTATACACAGGTCAGGCATACTTTTGTTTATTAACCAGAGGAAAAGTTGTGGATAGCAATTAATGAACAGCTGAAGGATTTTATCTTGGAGGGGAAGACGGCAAGAGTCAGGTGGGATAAACTGATTCTTCCAACAGAACAGGGCAGACTGGAACTACCCGATTTGAAGGGGTATTTCAAAGCTACGTAGTTAGGGCTCCTACACATAGCACAAGCAGAAACCTATAATTCAAAGTGTAAAGGGATGTTCATGAAACAGGCTAAGCTGAAGAAACAAGGAGAGACTGGGACTTTGAATGCAGATCTTTAAGGAGAATAATAATAATACAGAATATTATCTTCATAAAGTAGCAGAAAGTATCCTATGAACTAAATCACCATGGGAATGGGGAAATCAGGTTCTGCCAATACGGATGACTACAATTAGGGATACAGACAATAGGGGGTTGGAATTTATTGGAGAAAACTGGCAAAATAACTACCGTATTAGAAGCAAACTAGAGAGAGAAAAAGGTAACAGAATGGGAAGATGCCAACAAATTATTTGGACTGCAGGTTTGAGATTGCCCTCCCTTATCAAGAACTGATATTAGAGTATAGGCAAACGTAAATAAATATGGGGGTCCTAAACAAAAGACCAGCACTGGTAGAGTTTTTAGTGGAATCTAGAACATCAGCTGTTAAAAATGAATAATTACTAGATCATATAAAATACTGCATGACAACGATAAGAATCAATGACAGGAGGTTAGAAGGGATTGGGACCAGAGACTGGATAAGCAATTCACAAAGAATGCGAGGGATATAAATTTGTCTGCCAAATATGCAACAAAATCTAGAGGATTTAGGACTTTTGCTTGGAAATGTTTACACAGATATTTTTATACCCCAACTAGACTACAGAGAAATTTTCTTCAAGTAGACAGGAAATGTTGGAGGTGTGATGGAGAAGAAAGAGGTAATTTGGAACATATTTTCTGGGAGTGTAATGAGTTGGCAAACTTTAAAGATTCCCTGCAGACTACTCTGTCAGAGATACTGTGTGAGCAAACTGGAGTAAATAGGGTAATACTTTTTCTGAGCTATGATGCAGAATTGGAATTGCCTAGATAATAAGGCCTTGCTGAGTCTAATTATGATGGCTGCCAAAAAAACAATCACCAGAAAATGGAAATCGAAGTCTAAACTGACTGTACTAGAAGTAGTGAATATAATAACTGAGCTAAAACAACTGGAATTGGGGTATTTTAAAAAAGGTAGGAGCAAACTACATACAAAAATATGAACTGTGGTAACAATACATACAGGGGACGAAAGAGGTTTAACAGGTAGGATTTGAATGAGCTATGTAATACCAGACAATGATTGGGTAGATAAGTGATGTATAATGTCTGCAACTAAAATTATGTCATTATGGTTTATGATGTAAAATGCTTGCAAGATTAATAAAGATGTTTCTTGTATAACAAACAAAAAAAAAAAAGGGGGGAGAATAAGTGATTCACATGGAGTAGTGGGATGGGCCAGAAGGGTTAGAAAGACCTGGCCCCCCCTTGCAAAAAATGGGAAACCTGTTTTAGTATATCCAAGTTTACGCATCATACCTCTCAAACTCTTAGTTCAAGAAATCTGGAAAAAACAAAAAATAATGGTGGGGGGAGGGCAAAGGTCCAAGAAAGGGACTAATTTTAAATATGGCTGTTTTAAATTTAGAAAGTGGCCAGAATTTTGTTAGCACTTATTTTCTGAAGATTATGAAGTCTGAAACTCAGATGTCTGTCATTAATGTCTTCAATCCCTATAGATTTGCCAGAAACCACAAATTTTATGAGGAACTGACCAAAATATGTGGCAAAGGACAAGACATTCTGTGAAAATCTGGACAGTTCAACGACAAAACTACTATTCCTATTATAGAAACTGAGTGGGAAAGGTTTTTTCACAGCTATCATCACAGCAGTGCCCTACTCTTTATGAAAATTAAGTTAAATCAGAAATGAGAAAAAAGTGAACATTCACAAAGAATGGGCAACATCACTGCAGTGAAGTACAATTGTGTAAGATCTTACCATAACTGTAGATGTCCTACTTCTCTCTGTTGCAGTGTTCATTTCTCTTGAGATAGCCTAACATCCAGCCAGTATACTAAAGCTTTTACACCTTCAAGGCATTGTACATCAGACATATGTCCTACATGCAAGGAGTAAGATACATATGTGACTTAAGAACTCTTAATCCTCAGAAGTGAAGTGCCCCAGGACAACCAGAGGAATCCCAGAGAAGGTAATGACATGCACATTCAGGAAATTAATAACAATGGAAGAAAAACCCTTTGGCCAGAAGAGGTCAACAGAAAGTAATAGGGGGCAAGAGGAATGGACAGAATACTGCAACAGTGAGAAGTAGAGCATCGATTGTTATTGTTAAGATCTTACACAATTGTACTATGTCCTTCCTTATCACTGTTGCAGCATTCTTTACTCTTGGGAGAGTACAAAAGCTACTGGAAAGTATTGAAGGAGAAGGCAGAGAAGAGTCCTCCACAAACCTGTGAAGAATGGCATTGGCGAATCCTGCTCTAGACCTGAAAGTGACATCCAATTTGTAGTGTTTTGGTAAGTCTGAAAAGAAGACCAAGTTAGCAGCTTCCAAGATGGATCTAGTATCCAGACCCTTGCAAAAAGCACCAGAAGAGGCCACTGCCTTGGAAAATGAGCACAAACAGAAGTGGTTACCTACCTGCCATGAAAAGAAAAGCAAAAAGAAATTGCCTTAGAAATCCAGGAGGAGATAGCTTTCTTAGATATTGCCAAACCCAACTTTCTGGCATAAAAGGAAACAAAGTTGCTTAGATTTCCTGAAATGTTTTGTCTTATCCAAGTAATATCTGAACTGTTTATGTAAATCCTAGGTGTGTCGTACCCTCTTACTAGACATCTGTGGAGAAGGAAAAAAAAGAAGGAAGATGAATGGACCGATTCAAGGACAAATCATGAACCACCTTGGGCATAAAAGGAGAACTGGTATGAAAAGACACCCTGCTCCTTGTGAAAAAACAAAAAATGAGGAACTGCCATGAATGCCTGATGTTCAGAGACCCTCTTGGCAGAAGAAAGAGCCACCAAAAATGCAGTGTTCCAAGTACAATGCTGCAGGGAAGAAAAAGCAGGCTGAAAAGGGGAACGAGTCAATTTTTCAAGCACAAAAGTAAGGCCCCAAGAAGGAGGAATAGACTTTCTTGGAGGTCTGATATGAAGGACACCTTTTAGAACTTGATTTAACTTCAAAATTAGAAGTCAAGGGTGGATTTACAGGAAGAAATGGCTGACAAAAGAACTTTAACAGAGGACTATGCCAAGCCACAAGTGAGCAACTCACACAAATTAAGAAAAGACCATTGGGACCTCAACAGAAAAAGTGTCCAGTACATGTGCAAGACACCAAATAGAAAATCTTTCATTTAGTCACATAGGACTTTCTAGTAGTGGGTTTTCTGACATCATGCAAAACCTGAAGCACATCCTCAGAAAACTAGTGCCTAAAAGGAATCAAAACCCCATTACCCAAAGTGTCAGCTGAAGTGTGGACAAGTGAGGGTGAATAAGGGATTCCTTAACTTGTATGAGAAGTTCCATCCTGTGAGGTATCTTGTGATGACTGCTTCTGGCCAGGTGAAGTAGAAGGGAGAATGAGTGCTGCCTGGCCAAAAGGGAGTCATCAGCAAGATTTTGGGTGTGTTCAACATGATCCTGTGAAGGACCCCTGGTAGTAGAAGAGGAGGAGGGTGGGTTAGGCATACAGAAGCATCCCCTTCTAAGAAAATGACACTGAATCCACTTTCCAAGGCAGAGGACTTGGCACTCTGAAACAGAACTGGGGAAGTTGTTTTTTCAGAGGGGAGGCAAAAAGATCTACCGGAGGAGTACTCCACCAACGTACAGTGTCCAGGAATAACTTGCCTATAAATCATCTATGATTTGACCTGGATCTGCTCAGGAATTTGCCACTGGACTGTGCTCTGAAGGAGTGTAAACTGCCTGAAGAACCAAGTGATGGCAGACTTCAAAATCTCAAACCTGAAATGACAGCCCCCCTTGCTTGTTGATGTACCACATGACTGTGGTACTGTCTGTATAAAAAACAAACAAAAAAAAACTTTAGAGGACCTGTAACCCAAAGAGAGTGAAATGCCTGAAGAGCTAAGATACAGCCCTCATATCTTTAATGTTGATATGGTCTGTCATCTGTTGAGGAGGCTCACCAACAGTTATCGGAATCCATTTACAGCTGCTGAATAAGCAGACTTGGATTTAGGGAAATCTGATGATTCCACCAGTGGAGTTCAAGCCTGAGACAAGGTAAGAGATGAACAAGATACCCCAGATAGTGGCAGTGCTGGAGCCAGTCTTCAGATACCATTGAAATTTCCTATGTGAAGTTTGGCCAAAGGAACCATGTGCCATATACTCAAAGACTCAGAGAAATGCCCTTGCAGGAGGACTGCAACAGGAAGAAGAAACTGAAAATATGCAGTCAGAGAGAGATCCTTGGGAGCTGAGAGTCAAGTTAATATTGGGATGGTCTGAACCCTGCAACCCAAAAACACATGGTCTAGAGAGGGAGTCAACACAGATGTTTTGAGATTGAGGGCGAACCCCACACTGCACAGAAGCAGCATAGTAAAGTGTAGACTTTGAAGCAGAAAAGCTTGGAACAGAGGTAAAAAGAGTCTGAAGAGACAACATCCTGAAGGAGGGGTCCTTGAGAAATGTGTTGAGACAGAATAGGTTTAGGATGGGCCTCCATGACCCCTCCTTCCTGAGAAACAGAAACATTTTTGATTAAAAAAAACAGTTCCCTGCTGAGACATTGAAACAGGTTGGACGGCTCCCTGTTCCACCAGATCCCATAGAACCAAAGGAAAATGAGGAGGATGAGGAAGACTGGAAAATGGAAGAAGGGACTTCCAAGCCATAAAATAACCATGTTGGATGATAGAGAGGACCCAGGCATTTGTGGTTATCTGTGCCAAACAGGAAAAGAAAGAGAATGAGAGATAGAGCAATCTGACCAAAGGGAAGTGCAGGCTGAATGTCAGAGGCAGAATTGTCAGGAAAACGTATTTTTTGGCCTTGAAGTCTGAGTGGGTTTGGGAAAATCTGCTTAACCCTCCTGCCCCTAGCAGGTTGTCTAGGCTATCTTCAGAAAAAAAGATTTATATGGATAGTTCCCCTGGAACCTTGGTACACAGGAAATAAAAATTTGCTTCAAGTCTTGCATAACCTTACCCTTATCCTGAAGGGTTTTAAACAATTCTGCAGCAGCAGTGCCAAAACAATTCTGGTTGTCTACGGGAGAATCTAAAAGTTTAAGGCAAGAAGGCACAACTAAGAATATCTCCTCATGACAGAACCAGATGCAGCTGCCCTGGAAGAGGCATCAGCAGCATCATAGTTGCATTTAATGGCATGCTGAGCTACTTAAGAAGCATCACTTATATTATTTAACATTTATTTACCAGGGAAGTCCGACTGGGTTTGTTGCCCATTTTCAGCTGAACCCCGGGAAGAAAAGCTCCACATACAAACAAGTACACAATATAACAGCAAATAAATTATACAGATAATAAAAAGCAAACTATACAATATAATACTATATAATAATGTTTTCAAGTAACATACAAGAAATGTTTGCCAACATGTTTTATGCATTAGAATAGAAGGCTGTTTGAGAGTGGGCTGAGGTGGGGACATGTTGAGTATGTTCATCTAGGTGAGGAACATGATCATGACCATTTGTTATTTAGATGGCTCTTTAGCAGGCTTTTGAATTGGCCAGGGTCACTGGCATTTAGACTATCCTGATGAATAGAGATACATACTTTAGAAATGTGATTTGAGTACAGTGAGTCTCCAAAGCTGTTGGTGGATTTTGTAAATTTTAACAGTAGTTTATTGGATGATCTTAGGGTCCTATTGTTGAGATGGACTTGTATTAGGTTGTGTACGGCTGGGCATCTGTCAGGTTGGTATACTATGGAGTGGGTTAGGATAAGATGGTTTAAAGAAAAGAGGTTAGGTAGTTCTAGCCATTTGAGTTGTTTTAGGGCAAAGCAATGATGGGATCTGTGGGGTAGGTTGGCAGCCAATCTGGCTATTTTGTGGTAGTATACTTCAAGTTTACTTAAGTCAGTTTTCCTTAGGTATGTTAGTATAGGGGAGGCGTAGAACAGTATGGATAGTAGGTGGGGTCCTAGTGATTGCTTGTCTGGAAGAGTTAGTTAGGAAAGACTTAATCCTGTATAGAGAACCTAACTTAATTTAAGCATTTCTTTGTTGCCAGTGATATGTGCTTGTCAAATTTTAAATGATCATCAATAGTGACACTTAGTAATTCAGTTTCAGTGACTGATTCAATTAGGGTATGGTTGGATGAGGTGATATTAAAGTCCTGGCTGAGGTTTTTGTTTTGTGATTGTTGTTGGAGAAAAGCATTAGCTTGGTTTTGTTGGGGTTTAGGATGAGCTGATATTTATCCAAGAAGAATTCAATAGCAGTGAAAGATCTTTGGGTAATGTCTTGTAGCTGTGGTAAAGAGAGAGCACAGCAGATGGACTGTGGCATCATATGCATATTGTATATTGGTAGAAAGGTTAGTTGCAGTGTGGATGTTATTGGTGAGGACAGAGAGGAGCAGTGGACCTAGAATTGACACTTGTGGAACACCTACTGTTACAGGAAGTAGAGAAGACAGATAATTTTGCCGCTCAATGGCGACCTGAGAGGTAATTTTGGAACCATGCTAGGGTATTTTTTTATATGTCAAAGGATGATAGTTCTTGTAGGAGCGGTTTGTGGGACACACTGTCAAATGCCTTTGACATATCTAGAAATACTGAGGAGACAACTTGACCATTATTTTTCAGTTGATTTATAGTATTGGTAAACTGTAGCAGGGCAGTGGTGGTACTGTGCCTGGCCGAAATCCATGTTACGAGTTTGCAAGGAGCTTATTAGTTAGTAGATGGTCCATTAGCTGTGAGTGGATGCATTTCTGTAAAATTTTAGATTGAGGGAATATTATGGATATTGGTCTATAGTTGGAGAGTTCTAATGAAGAGCCCTCTTTGTGGAGGGGGATTACGTAGGACATTTTCCAAATTTTTGGTATTTTTCTTAGATGTATCTATTGACCACAATCAATACTGGGTAACAGATGACACCAGTTGCTAGTCTGAGGTATTCATTTGGTAGTTTGTTGGCGGCAACAGTTGTAGGTTTTGGCTTTTCAGTAATTTCTTTATTTTGCCTATTTGGATGGTTTTGAGAGTGAGTGAGGATGGGGTGTTTTGGTTAAAGGTTGAGGAATTTCTAGGGAACTGTTTTTGTTTTTTATTAGTGACATTATAGAGTTTATGAAAAAGGAGTTACATTGGTATGCTATGTTCTCCTCTGAGTTATGGATTTTCGGAGATGGGGTGGAAGTACAGCATGGATGAACAAGTTGAGTGCGCCCTGGATTTTTTTGCAGGTTGTTTTGATATTTGTGGTGCATTGTTCAGGAGTACTGTTTTTTTTTTTTTTTCCACTGATTTTGGTTTGCTTTTTGCAACTATTTCTTAAGTGACCATATCTGTTAAGGGAGGGTTTTGTTTTGTTTGCCTGATGTTGATACCACAGTTTGTGTCTTTGCTTTAGTAGTGGTCTGGTTTCCTTTGTGAGTCATGGACAATAATTTGTTTTTGATATAATGTGCCTAGTAGGGGCCAGTGTATTTAGTATAGCAAGAAATTTATTGTTGAAATACTGGACTGCTGCATCTAATTAGAGCTATTTTAGTGGGAACCAGTTGCAGTTTTGGAGAAGTTGTTTAAAGGCATCTGTGAAGAAGTTCTTTGTGTTACATACTTGTTTATATGATATAGTTTTTGGGAGAGAGTTATGGTGCCTAAAGATATACTTCAGTAGGTGGTCACTGTGGCTGTCTGGCAGACAACCTGAGTGATAAATAAGGGTGGATTTGTTTGTTAGAGTTCAGTCGAGAATTGATTTTTTAATGCTGCTTTTGTCTACACTGGTAAGTGTTTGCATCAGTTGGGAGAAACCATGTAAGTTTATGTAGTTGGAGGGGTTTTCAAAGGTATAGGTTTGCCAATCAGTACTGAAGTCACCAACTATAATGGTTTCTTGGTTAAATGAAGTGGATGCCCAGGAGAGTAGGTTATCTATAGTAGATGGGTTGCTGTTGGGCGGGATATATACTGCTAGCAGGATTGTTTGTTTATTGTTGTTGATTTTTAGGCTTTAGGCTAGTAGTTCAGTGTTTAGGTCTGGGGATTTTACTTGTAGTTGCTCAAAGTTAAGAGAGTCCTTGTATATTATTGCTACTCTTCCACCTTGCTTATTTGTTCCGTCCTAAGAATGTTATCATCGGGGGTATGACTGCTGTTTATGTAGGGTTTAAGCCAGGTTTCAGTTAGAATAGCAATGTTTGGAGTATATAGGGAGAGAGTAGCATGGAATTCATGTATTTTATTTAACAGGCTTCTGAGATTTATGTTAATATGAAGGCTGTCAGATTTATTTTTGAGTATATTGTTAAATGCCAGGATATTGGGCTTTATGAGCTGGTTGGTTAGCTGTTACATACCTACATCAACTTTAATACAAGCTGAGATAAGTACAAACTTGCAGTGTTATAAGATAGTACTGCATTTTATTTTTTCTGTTTTATTGTTTCATTGAATATTGTGTTAAAAATAGTACTGCATTTATCTGCTTATTTGTTTCACTGAAAATTATGAGCCCTTTCTCTGTCTGCAGTTAGTGGGTATATTCTTCTCACTTCATTGATATTCGGTGTTGAAGTCTTAGCCTAGAGGGTTTCTCTGTGCCTTTAAGTCTTAGTCCCTTATCTCTGAAATTATTTCTATTCATTATACGAGATTTCTGGATGATGAATTTATTATGTTTAATGATTGTTTGGATGACATTCCGAAGTTTGTTTCTTATTTAAATGAATCAACAAGTTTTTCGAAATTTACTTACAGTTTGGGCCACAACAGTATAACTTATTTAGATGTGGAATTATATAGATACAAGAATGATGTACCATTTAAGGCTTGAATTCATAGGAAGCCAACGTATTCAAATTTGTTTCTGCATTTCACCAGTTGCCACCCCTTGCAACAGAAAAGATCTGTTGTAAAGGGGCCAACTGGTGACAGCAGCACAGATGGTTTTTGTTCGTGTCTTTCGGCTTTTCCCGGTTAGGGGTCGCCACAGCAGAACTCCGGTCCGCTAATGATTGGCAGTTGATTTTTACGTACCAGCTTGCCAGGCCTGACGCACAACCTTCAACGAAGGTACGCCCATTCACGCATGTCTCCACGCAGAAGATGCTCTAGCTGAGAATCGAACCGGACATAGTCTTACTGTGAGGCGACAATGCTACCGCAGCACCACCACCGCGGGCTGAGAGCAGCACGGATGGTCTCCGATGAAAATGAATTTAAGCTTGAATGTCAAATAATATATGACATGTTTTTGAAGCATGGCTATCCTGTGTATTAATTTTCGAGGTTCAACACAAAATGGCGATTGGGGAATATAGACCTATTCTGACATCAGATTTGAATAGGAGTGATGTAATGGTACAGGACACTACTTCCAAACTTGTCTTTAGGGAAAGTTCATCTAGACTGACATTTATTGCAACTTTTAGCCTGGATGCTTCTAGTATAAGACAAATACTCTGTAAAAACTGGCATTTGTTAAGGTCGGACAAAGATTTGATGCCCATTATTGAACCATTCCCCAGGATCACCTGCAGAAAGGGTCCTAACCTTAAAAATTTGCTAGAGAATACTTCTACTTCTGCAACTAGAATTACAGGTATGTACAAATGTAAAAGTTGTGCATACTGTAAACACATAGGAGTAGGTAGGACCTTCATTATTAGGGGGAGAAAGTTCACTATTAAAAATAGATTTAACTGTCTATCTAGGGGGGTGGTGTACCTGGCAACCTGTAATTTTTGTCCCTGTTTTTACTTAAGCAAAATGGATCATAAATTCAAGGACAGAATATATGAACACTTGTACAGCATCAGGAAAGGTAAAATGGAAAACGCTTTAGCGAAGCACATACACGAACAACATGATCATAGTTTTATTTTTAGGATTATAGATCAAGTACAGTACAACCCCGGGGGGGGGGGGGGGGTCCAATGAGCCTTTTATTGGAATTTTGTGAATTTATGTGGCAAATCAGATCAAATGCCTATAATTCACCAGGCTTAAATGATAAGAGTCCACTAGCTGTTTGTTAAAACTAGTGTGTCCAGAGATGAACAAACTTGCATTATGATAAGAGGTGCTATAGCATTTTTAACATTTTAATATTTTAATAGTGCAATACTTTAAGATGTTAATATTTTAATATATTTCACAACATGCTTCCTAGAAACTAGAATTATATGAACATTGTTATACATATTGTCACTATTTATGCTGAATGTCAATATATTTATATATATTTTTATTTATATACATATTTATATTTATTTTGTAATTAAATGTTTTAGTTTGTTCCACTTCTTTTAATGAGTACTTGATTTTTAATGTATCTTAATAATGTTAGTACATCTTCTAGAAGGTGATTTGTGTATTTTAACACCATGTGATGGTATATTAAGTGTATATATTGCAGTTAATTAATTTTTATTGTCTGCAGAAGTCTTACTTACTAGTAAGACAAAAGTGCTCACTTTACTTTGTTCATGTTAATAAAAAGCCTCTTGTGGATACTTCGTGCCAGCAGTTTTTCAGTTTTACCAGTACAGTTTGGAACCTTTCATAAGTACATATTGTACTTATTTGCTGCCTGCACTTGAAAGTACAGTTTTGTACCTACCATAAATGTAGATGTTCGAGTGCTCATACAGTTGCAGTCATAACAGATGGGTTATCCTGCCGTCAGGCGGATCCTCAGTCGGCCGAATTCCAAAGTCTAGGTCTGGCGTCGGTTGTCGTCGCTTCCTCCCTGACGTCAGTGCGGCAGGGGTATAAAAGAGGCAGCCAATGCCATTTTCTTCAGTTTTTCTTGCCCCAGATGTCAGGTGCCCTCAGAAGGAAGGCAAACCTAATGTTATGCAAAAATGCAAGAATGATAAATCAAAAACAGTAGTTGCAAGCAAATATACCATAAAAGAGTACCCCAAAAGGTTATATGAAAAGGGTTTGTCATAAGGCCTGTCCTAAGAGGGGTTGGAGGGAGGGAAACCTGGACTGCAGCTGTATGAGCACTCGAACATCTACATTTATGGTAGGTACAAAACTGTACTATGTTCATCGTGCATACAGCTGCAGTCATAACAGATGGGTAGAATCTCAAAGCTAAGTAAGGGTGGTAGGCACTAAGTGGAACTAGGAGGGGCTAGGATGCCCTGCAGGACTGCTGTGGCAAAGCCCGCTCTAGATTTAGAGTATAGTGGAAGGTGATAGTGCTTGGAGAAAGTGTGCACTGAAGTCCAGGTGGCTGCTTCCAAAATATCCTTGGTAGGGACCCCCCTGAGGAAGGCTGCAGAGGTAGCTGTGGCTCTGGTGGAGTGGGATCTGATGCATGCAGGCACAGTTTTTCCATGAAATGAGTAACAAAAGCGTATGCAGTGGGCTATCCATTTTGAAATTGTCTGTTTGGAAATAGCCTTTCCTTGAGCACCTGTAGCATAGGACACAAAGAGTTGCTCAGATTTCCTGAATGGCTTTGTCCTGTCCAAATAATAACAAAGTTGTCTGTGAATGTCCAAGGAATGTAGTAGGCTTTCCCCTTTGTTTTGTGGATTAGGATAAAAGGTAGGTAAGTGGATAGTCTGATTCAAAGCTACACTGGATACTACCTTTGGCATAAAGGTAGGATTGGTTCGTAAGGAAACTCTGTCCTCATGGAAAATGATGAATGGTTGCACAGCCATGAGGGCCTGTAGCTCCGAAACCCTGCGAGCTGAGGTGATAGCCAGAAGAAAGGCTGTTTTCCATGACAAGTACTGTAACTCTGATGAAGAAGCTGGCTCGAAGGGAGGAAGGGTCAGCTTTTCCAATACGAAGTTGAGGTCCCAAGCAGGGACTGGTAGTTTCCTTGGGGTTTTATATTCTTTGCCCTCTAAGGAACTGCCTTAAGAGAGGATGAGAGAATAAAGGAGGATCTGTGTTGTATTGTGCAGAAATGGCTGAAGTGTGGATCTTGATGGAGGAGAAGGAAAGTCCGTTGTTTAACATCTCAGCTAGGTACTGTAAAATTTGAGGTATATTTATTACCCAAGGATTCTGTCCCTTCTTTTGATTCCAGGCACAAAATCGTTTCCATTTGGCGGAGTAGGCCTTTCTAGTAGAAGGTCTTCTGGCCTCCAAGATGACATCCTGCACCTCCTTGGGAGAGGAGAAAAGTACAGTTTTGTACCTACCATAAATGTAGATGTCCGATAGGTATGCATCTGCAGTCCTAACATATGGGTTTGTCCTGCCTCAGGCAGCCCTTCGGTCGGCCGGATTCCAAAGTCTGGGTCTGGCCTCGGCTGATGTCGCACTTCACCCGACGTCAAAGCTGCTGGGGTATAAAGGCATCAGCCGATGCCATTTTTCCTCAGTGTTTCTTGCCCCAGATGCCAGGTGCCCTCTAGGAAGGCTAAATTTGAATAAATGCAGATAATTCCAAACAGTAGAGAGCAAACTATATATACATATATACATACAAACAAATACACCATAATAGATTCCCCCAGCTAGCTAAAAGAGGGGTAAGTACCCTAGGAATACCACAGAGGGGAAGGAGGGTGGGTAATCCTGACTGCAGATGCATACCTATCGGACATCTACATTTATGGTAGGTACAAAGCTGTGCTATGTCCTTCAAGGATGCATCTGCAGTCCTAACATATGGGTAGAATACCATAGCCAAACTGGGGGAGGAGGCACTAAGATAACGATGGTGTAGTTAAGATCCCTTGCAAAACAGCAGTTGCAAAATCTGCTCGGGATCTGGAGTATAAAGGAAGATTATAATGCTTGGCAAATGTATGCACGGAGCTCCAAGTAGCAGCTTCTAAAATGTCTTTGGTAGCCACTCCTCGTAGGAAAGCTGTAGTGGTGGCTGTAGCTCTTGTGGAGTGAGGCCTGATATTTTCAGGAGTTGTCTTTCCATGAAAAGAGTAGCAGAATCTAATGCAATTTCCTATCCATTTTGAGATTGTCTGTTTTGAAATTGCTTTTCCTTGCACTCCTGTTGCATATGCTACGAGAAGCTGTTCAGTTTTTCTGCTGGCCTTGGTTCTGTCCAGATAGTAGCGTAGTTGTCTGTGCACATCCAAGGTGTGTAGTAGTCTTTCCCCCCTGTTCTGTGGGTTGGGGAAGAATGTAGGTAAATGTATAGCTTGGTTCAAGGATACCCTGGAGACCACCTTTGGCATAAAAGTAGGATTGGTTCTCAGACACTCTATCCTGATGGAAGATAAGGAAAGGCTGTACTGCCATTAATGCCTGTAACTCAGATACCCTTCTTGATGAAGTGATTGCTAGCAGGAATGCAGTTTTCCAAGATAAGAACTGTAAGTCTGCTGTTGCTGCTGGTTCAAAAGAGGGAAGAGTTAATTTTTCCAGCAAAGTTGAGATCCCATGCAGGCAGAGGTGGTTTCCTTGGAGGCTTTACATTTTTGATTCCTCTCAAGAACTGCCTGAGTAGAGGGATGAGAGAAGACAGGAGGATCCATGTTGTACTCTGCTGAAATTGCTGATGCATGAATCTTAATGGAGGAGTAGGACAGGCCATTGTGGAACAGTTCTGCTAAGTATTCCAGGATGTGTGCTATGTTTGCCAATGAGACATTTTCTCCCTTTGCTGCACTCCAAATGAGGAATCTTTTCCATTTGGCTGAATATGTTTTCCTTGTGGAGGGTCTGCGAGCCTCCAGGATAATGTCCTTAACCCTCTGAGATAAATCTGGTTGATTTTGTTTTATGCAATATTCCAAGCAGTTAGCTGCAGTGTTTTCAAGTTTGGATGCAGGGTCTTGTAATTGTTCTGCGTTAGAAGTAAGGGGCATAGAGGAAGAGGCCATGAGTGTGTCCGAGACATGCTTCTCAGTAGCGGGTACCAATGTTGTCTTGGCCAGTCTGGAGCTATCAGGATTACCTTTGGCTGTTCCTCTCTGATCTTCAGTAGTACTTTGTACATCAAAGGAAGAGGTGGAAATGCATATGCTGTCAGGTTCTTCCAGCTGAAAGAAAGAGAGTCCACCCTCCAGGCAAGTGGGTGGTATACTCTTGAGCAGAATTTCTTCAATTGGTGGTTGTGTGGGGAGGCGAACAGGTCTATCTCTGGCATTCCCCATTTCTTTGTTATGGTTTTGAAGACATCTGGATGCAGCATCCATTCGTGAGCATTCGTGGTAGTTCTGCTTAGGGTGTCTGCTAGTGAATTTTCTTTTCCTGGCACAAATCTGGCCTGCAGTTGAATGTTGAGATTCAGGGCCAAATTCCACAGGTCCATTGCCATCCGGCATAGAGGGTATGAGTGTGTACCTCCCTGTTTGTTGATGTACCACATGACTGTGGTATTGTCCGTCCTTATCAGCAAGTGTCCTTGTTGGAGAAATGGTCTGAATGCCTCGATTGCATGGTTCACTGCCAGCATCTCCTTTAGATTTATGTATAGATTCAGCTGGTCTTGGGACCATAGGCCTTGTATACACTTGTCTTCCATGTGTGCCCCCCAGCCTAGGTCTGAGGCGTCCGTAGTGATGGTCTGGCTTGGATGTGGTTTGTGGAAAGGCAATCCTCTGTTTATCTGACAGGCCTGAGCCCACCACAGGAATTCTTTTTTCAGGCATGGAATGATTGGTATCTGGGCTTCTAGACTGTGCTTGTGTTGAGACCATACATTCCTTAGGTACCATTGTAACTTTCTCATATGCAGCCTGGCATGCGGGATCAATATTATGCAGGATGCCATGTAGCCCAGGGCGTGCAGGACTTTCCTTGCAGTAAGCTGGGTTTGTGTTGTTAATGCCATGAAATAGACTGGTAGTTGCTTTTGTTTTTCCTCTGTGAGAAAAGCCATCTGAGTTGTTGTATCCAGTTCTGCACCCAAAAATGTTATCCTTTGGGATGGCACTAGCCTTGACTTTTGAATGTTGACTGTGTATCCCAAGGCTTGCAACAGTTGTATGACATTGGCCAAATCCTTTATTAATTTTGTCTTGTTGTCCGCTTGTATTAGGCAGTCGTCCAGGTATGGGTAAATTTGAATTCCCTGAAGCCTGCAATGAGCAATTACTGATGCCAGGCATTTTGTGAATACTCTGGGCGCAGTAGATAATCCAAAGGGCAATGCTGAGAATTGATAATGCTCTGATCCTGTAAGAAATCTGAGGTGTCTTCTGCAATCTGGTCGTATAGGGACGTGCAGGTATGCCTCCTTGAGATCTAGAGTCACCAGCCAAGACTCCTTGCCCAACATGGGAAGAAGTTGCTGGAGGGTCAGCATTTTGAATTTTGGAACAATGAGGTATGTGTTCAGTGCGGACAAGTCGAGAATACGTCTCCATTGATTTTCTTTTCTTGGTACAAGGAATAGTCTGGAGTAAAATCCTTGGCCTTGTTCCATAGATGGTACCTTTTCTATTGCTCTCATCCTTAGTAAGCTGATGATTTGTTTTAGAGCCTCTGTTTTTTGGCTTGGTGGAAGGTTTGGCATTCCTCTCTTTTTTGGTAGAGTGTGGAAGTGAAACCTGTAGCTCTTGTCTATTGTTTGTAAAGTCCATTTGTCTCCTGTAATGCAATGCCAGTTTTCTGAAAATAAAGCTAGCTTTCCGTCCAAGGGTGCTTCTAGTTGTTCCCTGGTAGGCAGAATCAGAGCCAAGTCATTGCGTCTGTCCTGTGGAAGTGGTTGTAGTCGCAGCTGTGGCAGCACTTCTCTGGTTGGCAGGTTGCCATTGACGACCCCTGTAGGCACCTCTTGGTTGACTTCTGCCTCTTGGGCGTCTATTTCTGCCTCTCTATGCTCTGGAGGTGTCTGGAAAGGACCAATTCTTTGAGGGCCAATTTCTGCTAAACCTCGGAGGTTGGACCTGCAAAAAATCCTTGACTGTTTGGACAGATTTTGCTTTTTCTTCCGCTTTCTTTAGACCCTCCTGTGCAGGGGAGCCAAACAAACTTTGTTGCTCCATAGGAGCATCTAGGAGTTTTGACTTAACATGGCCTGGTAAGGATTGCTCTTTTAACCAGGCATGCCTTCGAATCACTGTCATAGCTGATCTAAAAGAAGCCTCCAGTGCATCATAGCCACATTTTAAAAAATAATTACTGACCTGCTGAGAGTTATGTACCAAATCCTGAAGGGGCTTACGGTCTATAGGTTCAGGAGAGGACAGTTATTTATTTAGCTGGTCTAACAAAAATTCCTGGTACTGTATCATGTGAAATTGACAGTTTAAGGCCCTAGCAGAAAGAGTAGCAGATGTATAAACCTTTTTACCCCATCTCTCTAATGCTCTAGATTCCCTTTCAGAGGGGAGAGGGTTTTTGGCAGAGGCAGCTGCAACACCTTTAGGGCCCTGAGAAATGGTTTCTGGGTCTGCAACATGAGCCTTATACAAGTGATAGTGAGAGTCCGGGACCCTGTAATATCGGTCAGGCTTGGCAGGGGCCGGAGGAAGAGAATCAGGGGCAGTACTGGCATCAGTATATGCATCATCAACAACTGATAGTACAGGAGGTATGGCTAAAGGCCTATGCTGTGGTAAGTGTAAAAAAGTCCTTAGCCTTTTCCTTGAATCTGAAAAATCCTGGCCCTGCCATTGGAAGTGTTCCCTCATTGAGTGTAGTGTTTCCCCAAAAGAAAATTCTTCAGGAGGAGAAGCAGAAGGAATGGAGTCTTCTGCATCAGAATCCTCATACGGTGAATATGGGCCTTCCTGATGGTCAGATAAATCAGAGCCATCCGAGGAATAGTCTGAAGAGAGAGGTTCAGGGGGTTCAGTCCTAGGCCTCTTGTCTGGAGAGGGTTGAGAGGCCCTGTCTGGGTGAGGTTGGGATCCCCTGATCAAAGAAATAAGGTCCTCAGCAAGGCTGAGTATCTGGGAACTAGAAGTAGGCCTGTGAGAGGGAGCTTTTGTAGGTAAGGTCTTGGAAACCTTGGCTGCTTTAGCCCTGGAAAATGCCTTGATAGACATAGAAGCAGGTGGTCTAGCAGCCCCACGTGCAGGAGTAGAGATGTCTAAAGGAATAGTGTCTGACAAATCCTGGGTGCCTGCTTCTGCAGCAGTAATTTCTGTAGCCGATTCAGCCATGGCCTGTGTGGCCTCAGTTATCGGAGGCATGCTTTCGGCTGAAGGGAGAACCGAGGACTCTGTTTCAGCCGAAACAGAGACACTCGCGGTAGGCCTAACCGTGGTTTCAGCCGAAACCGCGGGCCGCGAGTGTCGGTCCTTTTCCTTGCACTTTTTAGCTAATTGTGTAGTCGGAGTCTCCGACGGCATTTTATATGCAAAAGCGGGACCAAAAAACTCTTCTGCAAACTCCGACCGACGTCTAAGTGTCTGTCGGTTGAAGGAAGCACAGGCTAAACAAGCTGATACGTCGTGGTCTGGGCCTAAGCAAGGAAGGCAGTAAGAGTGGAAATCCTTATGAGGTATTTGTTTCCCACAAGTTAAACAATTATTTACTTTGTCTGACATCGGCTGAGGCAAGAAAGAGTCCCCAACGGGGTACTTAGCTTTTTTAGAAGTCTTCGGTAGTAGAAATCTCTGGATCTGACCGACCGGCACTTGCGAACAGCTTCTGCTTGGCACCGCTGCAAGAAAGACTGA
Source organism: Protopterus annectens (assembly GCF_019279795.1). Taxonomy (NCBI): domain Eukaryota; kingdom Metazoa; phylum Chordata; order Ceratodontiformes; family Protopteridae; genus Protopterus; species Protopterus annectens. Next base: position 498,307,387 of record NC_056729.1, on the reverse strand, counting down.
GGAAAATGGCGTCGGCTGATGCCTTTATACCCCAGCAGCTATGACGTCGGGTGAAGTGCGACATCAGCCGAGGCCAGACCCAGACTTTGGAATCCGGCCGACCGAAGGGCTGCCTGAGGCAGGACAACCCATATGTTAGGACTGCAGATGCATCCTTGAAGGACATCTGTTGGTAAATCAAGGAATTCTCCATGCAGCTAGATTTAGAGTTTTGAGATGGCTGTGAAGGGTTTTGTAGTTGTGCTGGGACAACAGAAGAGGGACTAGAGGTAGGATCCATGGTGGGGAATGTGTCAGGCTCTTCAGGAGTGGATACCAGTGTTGCCTTGGCCAGTCTGGAGCAATGAGAATCATTTTCGGCCTCTCTGCTCTGGCTTTTAATAGAACTTTGGGTAGCAGAGGAAGAGGCGGGAAGGCATAGGCTGTCAATGTTGCCCAATTGAAGGAAATTGCACCCACTTTCCAGGCCTGTGGATGACAGGTCCTTGAACAAAATTTTTTCAACTGGCAATTTCTGTGGGTAGCAAAGACATCTATGTCTGGCTGTCCCCATGCCTGAGTTAATTTTGTGAAAATTTGAGGATGCAACTTCCATTCGTGTGGATCTGTCATATTTCTGCTTAGGTTGTCTGCCAGTGTGTTTTCCTTCCCTGGCAGGAATTGTGCCTGTAGTTGAATTTTCAATTCCAGTGCTGTGTTCCATAGGGTCATGGCTTGCCTGCACAGGGGGGTATGAATGAGTTCCCCCCTGTTTGTTTATGTACCACATCACTGCGGTGTTGTCTGTCCTTATCAATAGTTGGCCTGGATGCAGTAGGTCTTTGAAGGTCATAATAGCCTTTTGTACGGCTAGCATTTCCTTTTGGTTGATGTGAAGGAGCTTCTCTTTTCGTGCCCATTTTCCCTGAATGCAATGATTTGTCAAGTGTGCTCCCCAGGCATAGTCTGAGGCATCTGTTGTGATGATTTGAGTTGCTTGAGGTACACAGAAAGGAAGACCTGTGTTTCTTTGGCAAGCTTGAGCCCACCACATAAATTCCTTTTGAAGGCATGGAATGAGTGGTATAATTGCTTCCAAGCTGTGGCTGTGTTGAGACCATAAGTTTTTTAGGTACCATTGAAGTTTCCTCATATGCAGCTTTGAACATGGGATAAGTAGGATGCAAGATGCTATGAATCCCAGAGCCTGCAGGACTTTCCTTGCAGTTAGCCTGGTGTAAGTTGCCATTTTTCTGAAGTATTGAGACAGTTGCCCTTGCTCGTCTGGCGTGAGGTAGGCCATCTGGGTGGTTGTATCCAAGTTGGCACCCAGGAAACTTATTTGTTGAGAGGGTATTAGTTCTGATTTCTTTTTGTTGACTGTGTATCCCAGGAAGTTCAACAGTTTTATTACAAATGCCAGGTGCTGCAGTAGTATGTCCTTGCTGTCCGCTTGGATCAGGCAGTCGTCCAGATATGGGTAGATTTGTATCCCTTGTAGTCTGCAGAAGGCGATTACTGATGCCAGGCATTTCGTAAACACTCTGGGCGCAGTAGATAAGCCAAAGGGCAAAGCAGAGAATTGGTAATGGGTTGAACCTGCAAGAAATCTGAGGTATCTTCTGCAATCTTGTCTAATAGGGACATGCAGGTATGCCTCCTCGAGGTCCAATGTTACCAGCCAAGACTCCTTGCCCAGCATGGGAAGCTGCTGCTGTAATGTGAGCATCTTGAATTTTGGCACCTGTAGATATGTGTTTAGGATGGATAGGTCTACGATAGGTCTCCAATCTTCGTCTTTCCTTGGTACCAGGAATAGTCTGGAATAAAACCCTTGACCTTGTTCTTTTGCAGGTACCTCTTGAATTGCTTTCATGTCCATGAGAGCTGAAATTTGTTTTTGTGCCTCTGCTCTTTGATTTTGTGGCAGGTTTGGCATGCCTCTCATTTTTGGAAGGGTGTGAAAGTGGAACCTGTAGCCTCTGTCTATAATGTCCAGAATCCATTTGTCTTTTGTAACAATATGCCAATTTTTTGAGAATAATGTCAGTTTTCCGCCCAAAGGTGCTGCCATTAAAGCTTTGCTTGGCAGGTGTAGAAGTCATTGTGTCTGTTTTCTAAAAGACTGTGATCTATCTTCTCCACCTCTTGGGGTTGGTGCTTGCCACTGTCTGGCTCTGAAAGATCCTTGAGGTTGCCCTCTACCCCTTGGATGCCTGTATCTGCCCCTTTGAGGTCTGTCCGTGGCTGGAAAGGACCAGTTTTTTGAAGGCCAGTTTCTGCTGAAACGTGGAGGCTGTACCCGCAGGAAATCTTTCACTGTTTGCATTGATTTCGCTTTTTCCTCCATTTTCTTTAGCACCTCCTCTGCTTTAACACCAAACAATACATCTTTTTGAAGAGGTGCATCTAATAATTTAGCTTTGACATGATCTGGTAAGGTTTGCTCTTTGAGCCAAGCATGCCTACGTATTAACAGACCCCGTAACAGCAGCTCTACATGAGGCCTCTAAAGCATCAAAACCACACTGCAAGGTATGTTTACCCACTTGCTCTGCACCCTGCAACAAATCCTGCAACTCTTAAATCTGGTTGTTCTGGTTGTGTCATTTTGCTTTTCAGCTGAGATATCAAAAACTGTTGATACTTTAACATATGGAACTGACAGTTTAATGCCCTCATGGTTAAAGTGGCCAAGGTGTACACCTTTTCCCCCCACCTTTCTAAAGATCTGGAATCTCTCTCTGAAGGTAATGGGTTTTTAGCAGTAGAGGCCTTAATTCCCTTGGGACCCTGTGAAACAGTTTCTGGGTCAGCAGTATGGCTTTTATATAGGAACTGGTGAGAATCAGGAACCCGGTAATACCGGTCTGGTTTAACAGGAGCTGGGGGCAAAGAATCAGGATTAAGGCTGGCTTCTGTGTACACATCATCCAATACATCTAAAACAGGAGGGAGAGCCAGAGGCCTATGCTGGGGGAGCAGAAGAAATTCCCTGAGCCTTTTCTTGGAATCCGAGTAATCTTGGCCTTCCCAGTGAAAGTGTTCCCTCAATGTATCCTCGGGGGGGGAGACCGAGGGAATAGACTCCTCTGCATCAGAGTCTTCGAATGGCGAATAGGCACAATCCTGGTCCTCAGATAGTTTTGAGGTAATAGAAGCTTGATCTGAGGAAGGGTAGTCTTCCTCTAATCTGGGCCTTTTGTCAGAGGGGGGGTTGAGAACCCCTGATAAGAGTAATCAAATCCTCAGCCATTTTAAGCATCTGTTTTTTAGGCATGGTGCCTTGAGAGGGTGTCTGAGGAACCTGTTTTTTGGTTTTCATGGCTGTTTTAGATTTAGTGAAGGCTTTAATAGAGAAGCAGGAAGGCCTGAAGACCCCTTGAGAAATGGCAGGCCTGTCTAAATTCTGAGTTTCCCCGCCAGGAGTGGCGTCGGTATCTGTAGTAGGAATGGGGGCCGAGGAGCCTGCACCTCGGATACTGAAGACACCGGTAATGCATTGTCATCGGTACTCAGGGGCTGCGTAGGCACCTCGCTGAGTACCGGAGAACCAGTAGTCGGCCTTAGCGTGGTATCAGTAGGTGGTGCGGACCTCGTATGCCGGTCGTTATCTTTGCGTTTTTTGCTCAAAACTGGAGTCGGAGTATCCGACAACATAATATAATTAAATTTTTTGCCAAAAAAGTGAAGGGCAAACTCCGCCCGCCGCTTAATAGTGCGTTTGTTGAATCTAGCACAAAAATGGCAGGCCTAGATGTCGTGGTCTGGGCCTAAGCAAGGTATACAGTAAGAGTGGAAATCCTTATGCGGTATTTGCTTCCCACATGAAATGCAATTATTAACTTTGTCTGACATCGGTCTGAGGCAAGAAAAGTTTCAACGGGTACTTAGCTTTCAAGAAGACTTCGCTGAAATACGTCAGAAATCTCAGGAGCTGGCCGACCGGCACTTGCGAACTGCTTCTGCCGGCACCGCGGCAAGAAAGACTGGAGAAAATGGCGTCGGCTGCCTCTTTTATACTCCTGCCACACTGACGTCAGGGAGGAAGCGACGACAACCGACGCCGGACCTAGACTTTGGAATTCGGCCGACCGAGGACCCGCCTGACGGCAGGATAACCCATCTGTTATGACTGCAGCTGTATGCACAATGAACATCTAAGTTGTTTTTGTGTTTAAATACTCTGTTTAACTGTTGTAGGCTACACACTAAAGTGTGATAGCCATTTATGTGCATTTAAAATGTTTTTTTTATTGCATCTGCTTTATTTTCTGAAGAAAACAAAAAAATATACTTTCTCGCCTTTCTGAACTAGTATAGTGCAGTTTTCAGGTTATTCCTGAATTCAGGGCTGTTACAAGTTTCTGTGTTGCCCATACCTTACTTGGATAGGAGTTTCTGTGTTCACCTGAGAAAGAGGGGAGCTTTGAGTAGCCTATCTGTCCCTAGAGGAGTGGTTTTTAGCTCAGACGTTAGTAGTTTATTGGCCATTTTGGGCTAATTTCTCTCTCTTTCATTTCCCTGCTATAAAAACTGCATTTGCGCAGTTCTGCGAGCCAGGCAGCACTGGTTAGTTAGGGTTAAAGTATTCCCGGCTCCACGAAGTGTACTCTTCAATTTTTCCCTTGGAACTAGACAAAATTTCAACTTAAGCACTCAATCCATTCATTTCACAGCCCAGCACTTGCTCAAAACTCATAGCAAGCACTAGATCCCCTATACTGTCCAGAAGGACAAGGCTCTCTATTCGACCCTACCAGCCAAATCAGTAAAACAGTTCACTTTACCTATTCAGGCATGTCCAAAGGGCAATTTCAGGTGTACTCTCCAGTCCAACTGGTGAATCTGGGCATTTTGAGGCAATGTTACAACTGCCTCATGTACACAGACAACCCTCTCCTACCACCAAACACTAATATATGCGAGAGATGCAATTATACAGCCAAACTGGAGGCAAAGCTCTCTCAACCCAAGACTGGAATTGACAGTCAAGAGAAGGGAAATACTTGCAACACACCAACAGTCTCATATAGACCTATTAAACCAACACCGGCAAATAACACACACAAATACATGAAAACATGCTCGGAGGCTCTAAATAAAAATCTGCAAAAGCAACAGACCACCAGGAGGTCAACCCCTCGCTGGTTAGATCAGACCATAGACTAATCACTCTGGATATCCACATTCCACCCCCAATCAAGGAAACCACCGTGAAAAAGTTTTCAAAAGCAAATTTCACATTACTCAAGACTGAGGTGGAAAGTTTCACAGCCCCATGCTAAAGGACAACGCTGTCCAAGCTACTGAATCCCTTACAAAGGTACTCTATGAGCACCTGCAAGCATGTATGGATCGTGCTATCCCAAGCAAAACCAAGGCTCACTCCTCCAAGAAAGGAAACCAGTCTGGTGGACCCCTGCCGTAAACAAGCTATACAATAGGAGGAGGAAACTAGTACAGAAAAGAGTAAAATCCCAAGAAGGAAAGACGTCTCTGATCAGTATCAGCAAGAAACTATGATCCCTCATAAAATCATCCAAGGCTAGGTTCGAAAGAAAAATTGCCAAGGACTCCAAAGACAACCACAAAGCATTCTTCAGCTATGTCAAGAAACTAAGCGGAAATTCTCATATATGCTCTGAGTTTGTGCAGAATGGCACAAAATGCACTGAACAGACTGATATTGCCAACATTCTAGCAGACAGGTTTACTGCAAACTTCACCCCCCTCTCACCCCCTAAAGGGCCCATAACTATATCAGAAGAATGTAGAGCCCTGGCAATCATTGATACACAGGTTAAAACAGCCCTATCCAAAGCTAAAAATACAGCTTCAATGGGACTGGACGGTGTCCCAGGCTGTCTCTTACACGAGTTCCAAAATTAACTAACCCCTCATCTAAACACACTGTTTAAACTCAGCATCTCTACAGGCTACATACCCACAGAGTGGCGGACATCAACAGTTATCCCGCTCCACAAAGGTGGAGCCACAGTGGACCCCTAGAACTATGGCCCTATAAGCCTGACTAGCCTGGTCTGCAAGGCTATGGAGCGCATCATCATGGAACTCATTAACAGAGACATTGGGAACCTCCAAACATTGGATCCTACCCAATTTGGCTTTAAGGGAAGATCATGCCTCCTAAACCTGGTGGACTTCTTTGAGACAGTTGCCAAGGCTTTAGATGAGGGAAAGGAGGTCCACACAGCCTACCTAGACTTTGCAAAGGCTTTTGACACCATTCCCCATTCTGGTATTATAGACAAGTTCACCAGCCTGAACATAAACCCCTATGTCACGAGATGGGTTGCCAATTGGCTCACGGATGGAACCCACACGGTGAGAGTTCCAGGCTCTAGGTCCAACTCTAAACCAGTTACAAGTGGCGTTCCCCCAGGGCTCAGTCCTGGGACCCCTCCTGTTCAGTATATACTTCTCAGAGGTACAGGCAAGCACAAGAGGACTATGGCTGACCAAGTTCGCAGACAACTGCAAACTGCTGGCCATAACTGACTCTCCATCTGACACAGACATCCTCCAGAGGGGTCTCACTGAGATGGATACCTGGTGTCAAAATCATGGCCTCAAGCTAAATGCCAAAAAGTGCATAGTCATTCCCTTTGGAAAAAAACAAAGTACCCGCAAACTACCACATATGTGGTAGTCCCCTAAATACAGAAAATGTAATAAGGAATCTGGGGACCCAAGTAGATAGTAATCTCTCCTTTGATAATCATATTGCCAAGGTGGTTAGAAAATCCTTCTATGTGGCCCACCTAATCACAAAAGGGTTTGAATCTAGAACAAAAGAGGTTATTGTGCCCCTCTACTCATCACTGATCAGACACATCATAGAGTACAATGCCCCATTTGGGATGTACCTTACAAGACACCTGCATTAGCTGGAAAGACCACAGAAGTACCTCACAAAGAGGATTACTGGCCTCAAACAGATGCCCTATGCAGCCCGACTGAAGAAACTCAAGCTGTCCTCGATTACATACCGCTTACTCAGAGGTGATCTCTGCCTGACATACAAGGCCATGTCCAACCCAGAACTGATGGACACGCTTCACCTAAAAAAAACAAATCCCAGAGAGCCACACGCTCTAGGGATCTAAATCTCACCACAATGATAAATAGGACATCCTGGAGAGATAGATTCCTTTCCCAGAGAAGACTCATGCTTTGGAACAGGATTCCAATCTACATTAGGCAGAGCCCCTCACTAACACTTTTCAAGAGAAACCTTGACGAGTGGATGGGAAACAGAAAATTTACCCTGGGGATCACTACAGTGGCTCTGCTGGACAGAGGCACAGGGAACTAATGGCTCTGCTGGACAGAGGCACAGGGAACTAATCTAAGGGGGAGGCGAAAGCCAACACATTCTGGCTAAGCTTACAGATGCCCTTGGGCAAATAGCCTAGTACTTACCTATGAACCTATGTTGTTTGGCATTTTATTTGTGGAATGGAATTATTTTGTTGGATGTGATTTGGGCCCGAGTTGGGATGGATCTCTCCACATAGTTGGAGGTTTGATTTTTTACAAGTCTGGGCCTAAATGTTTAGTCAATGTTTGGGAGTGTTTCAGTGATATATTTGGTGATGAAGGTAAATGAAAATATCTGTACGAGAATAGTGCAGTTTTGGTGGAGTTGTAGATTTGAGGTTTTATTGTAAATTTTAATTTTGTAATTTCAGTTATTTTTCCATTTGTTAACCAGGTTAGTCCAACTGGGCCCGGAAAGCCTTTTTTCAGCAGAGACCCAAGGAGAAAAGCTCCAGGAAAGCAATTAAAAAATTAGTAAAAACCTAATAATTCAAGTTGTAAGATACTTAACAGTACAAAAATAGAAAAAGTATACAACACAAATACTTACAAGACAAAAGTACAGTATTTTGTGAATGCAGTAGCAATAGGTTTGAGAAATGTGGTTAGCATTAAGTTATATACAAGGAATACAGCAATGCCTAAAAAAAATATGTAATATACAATTCAAAGTAATATCATGACATAGTACAATAAAGATGAATTTAATAGGTACTAACTGCAGAGACAGTAATATGTGTGGACAGTTTAGATAGCAGATACCAGGCAGATATGTTAATTGAGAGAAGAGGAAAAATTCATTAGGTAATTTCCTGACAAGTACATATCCATGCATATTGAAAATGAAGTTTTGGCTGATATTTGAAATCGCCACATTTGGTAGTGGAGTGAAGGGACAATGGAAGTTTGTTCCATGAGTATGCAATTGAATGACTGTAAAGTATTTTTCCAATATTTTTGTTTGGATTAGTCACCTGAAGTAGGATTTGTTGTGTGCTTCTGAGGTCACGATTGGGTGTGCAGGGTGTAATTATGGATGTAAGGCTAGGGCAGGCGTTGGGGCTATTTAGGATGCTATATGCAATTTGTAGTTGTGATATTTGAAGCATGGGGGGGAGCTCAGGCCATCTTAAGCTTTTCAGGGATATTCACACAGATTCACTTTAATGGGGTCATATGTATCAACTACTTTAATAAAAAAAATAATAATGCTTTTAATAATAACATGCCTACTTGCAGAACCCAATGAAATTAATTTTGGAGGAAGGGTTTTAATATTATAAATCTACATTTTCAGGGATATACAATGTTGAGATTTGCAGCTATTCCTGGCTGCAAATCTGGCTATCTTGTTATAGGTGGTTTCTAGTGTGGTTAAGAGATTATTTTGGAGGTTAGTATGTATGGGAGCAGCATACATCAGGGATGGTAGAATAAATGTTTGAGCCAGTATAGATCTAGATTCGTTAGATATATATTTGTTGTTGCAATACAGAAGACCTAGTTTTTGATTTAACTTTTTGATACAGTTTAAGACATGTAGGTTGAATTTTAATTGGTCATCTATAGTAACGCCAAACAATTTGGTGTTTGAGTCTGCGGTGATAATTGTATTATCTAAGGATAAGTTAGTGGTGGATTTGTGGATGGGAAGGTAGGAGATTTCAAGTAGATAATTGAAAAGTTGCGAGGTGTGGTTAAAATGAGGGCAATAGTAGTAGGGGGATTATTATGTGAATGACTAGCATGTCTGAGTTAAGTATCTGGTGTAGTGGGTGTTTTGGTAGTTGTATGTGGTAAGAAGGAGAGTAGAGTATGATTGGTATTATGTGAGAAGACTGAGGAGGGATCAGAAGATGGGTGGGGTTAAGAAGTGGTGTGATATTATGGTGGTGTGGTTGAGTATAATTGGTTGGACAGTTATGATGGGTGTGGTGTGGTTAGTATAAATGTAATAGATGTGGGAGTGGGGAAGAGGAGCAGAGTGAGCCTGAGTGCAGCGAGGGTGAACGGAGTGGCTTGATCCATGAGGCAGACACAGTTTCAACAAAAACAATCAGTTTCAACGAGCCTGCCACAGGACAGTACTAGCAGAGAATTACAGTGAGTTTGAACACTGTTGCAGGCTGGATTTGCATAAAAGGTAAGCTGTTAGGAAATTGCGTTTGTTTTACCGCAAGAAAGAACAGAAATTTTGCTGTCTGAATTAGGCATACTAGTCAAAACCTCCAAAGGGAGAGAGAACAGTTAGGACATATCAAGTCATATGGGTCGGATAACTGTTGGTCAATAAAACCAAAGTAGCAGAAGTATACACTTTTTTCCCCATAGCTCTCCATAGCACAGCTGTCCTTGTCAGAAGGGACATAGAAACAACAGGATCAGAGGAATGAATTTTGTAGATGTAATTATGATCCTCAGGGACATTATGAAATCTATCTGGCTTTTTGGGGGCCAGAGGTTGAGTCAGGAGCTTAAGAAGCTGCCTGTAAATGTATCCAAAAGGGCAGCTAAAACAGGAGGGACTGCAGAAGGTCTGGGTGAGGTCACTCTCTCTCTCTCCTGAACCTCAGAAACCTGGGAATAGTCCCTCTTAAAGTGTTCCATCATACAGACCAATGTATCCCTAAAGGATAATTCTTCAAAAGGAGAGTCATGGGACAAAAAATCTTCATCAGACACTAAGGCAAGAGAAGAGTGGATGTGGGAGAAATATGCTAAGGATTCTTCACCAAAATCCAACTCTTCATCAGAAATATCTAAATCCCTAGGTCTCTTAGATGGGGTGGAAGACCATGGAGCAGAAAAGGGGATATTCAATCTGTGTGTGGGTTTCAAGGCCATAAGGGCATTAAACACCCACTGAGTAAAGTTCTGCCACTCTGAGGATCCTTGGCCACAGGAGCACATATTTGTTTTTTCATTTCTTTCTTAAAGGAACATCTGCTTTAACAAATCTAGAAGGTTCAGACCCCTGCCTAAATTTGATGAGGGTACCAGGCACCTCTTCTCTTACTAAAATTTGGGAATCCCCATAAGATATAATCAGCCATGGTTCCTCCTCTACATCTGTACCAGACACAAACACAGGCTTGGCAGATGTGCAGGCAGACAGCTCTCTGGTTCTTCAACCCAAGGGTGACGTCTGCTGGAGGCTGGACGCAGCAGGATCAGTACATTTTTCTTAAGTGGCAGATGACCTTTGTGGCAGTTGGATTTGGCCATGGTACCCGAGTCAAAAGCTTCAGATGCTGGTTTTCCAAATAAATAGAAAGGAATGACAGAAGGCTGCAGAGTGCCTTAGGGACCAATGCCTGACAAATATCACACTGTGGTAGTGCACAGCACCTAAACAAAAAAGGCAATTCTCATGTCTATCTCTATGAGAAATCTGCCTCTGACACACACACACACACACTCCTTCCTGGATGAAGGGAAGCAAACTACAATGAGGGGAAAAAAGGAAGGAACCCCAATAGGGCACTTATCTTTAGAAGGTGTGGTAGATTAACTAGCTCAGTGAACACACTGAATTAAAGGGTAGTGCTCAGACTGGTGGCAAAGCAGTTCTGAGTATTAGGCGTCCATACATCACATATGTATCCTATGCCTTGCACAAAGACATATGTCTGACGTACAATGCCTGGAAGGTATAAAGGCTTTATTCTGTTAGACAACCCTCGGCATGATATCCCAAGAGTAATACTGCAACAGTGATAAAGGACATCTGTCTAAATTAAAAAAAAAAAAACATACTGCATGGCATGAATTCAATTTACAGTATGACATGCACATCACTTTTTTGATAAGTTATTAGTTGCAGAAGTTTGCCACAAAACAGACAATGGGCTAAATGATGCAGTGCACAGTTGGGAAAGATCAAAGTGAAGGCTTGCCTAAGCACATCATATTGATCTTTCACCATAAAAAGCACTAGGTTGATGACATTAACAGCAGTACAGTAATCACCCTGCACTGTCAAGAAATACCTCTAAATGCTGAACTACAGCTGTAACTGATAACACAAATGCATAGCATTATTCTACAATGCATTACATATAGCTCCACTTACTGTAACATACAGTTGTGGGTGTAAAGTTAATGCAAAAAATAAACTAAACCCAGGTGACAGTTTAAATTTTTTTTTTTTTTTACTACATCAGCGCTAATAAAGCAGAACAATACATGGACATGTTAACCGACATGATATGCTAAGTGTTTTCAAGGTTCAGCCCTGAATTAATAAGCTCAAAGACCAACTGAAATGTTATCACTGGCACTGGATATTTGTTCTGCTGATGTGGCATATTTTAACATATCAAATGCACCTGACATGCTTTCAGACTTAACCACATATAAAACATGTATATCATAAAATGAATTGTTGAACACACTGTTTGTAAAAGTATACAGGCACACTATTGGATAGATGTCTAGTGTCTATATTCTTTATTGTAGTCATAACTGTTTTACCAACCTACCCTAACATTCGAGCTCAAAATATGAAAATGATTGGTGATTTGTTTACACCAATTAAAAAACAAAAGATTTGGAGAATACTTTAACTTCTTTGTACAACCTGGTTAACACAATCAGTTTACAATTCAACATAGAAAAAAAAAGGAAAATATCACAATCTTTAGCCAAGAAACCTTACAACACTGTTATTACAGAATTTATAATATATCATTTTGTTGCTTTGACCTGGCTAATCACACTAGGCAAGGGCTATCTTTAGGTGAAACTTGAGGTGGCATTCAAAGTCACTAGAGATAATCTGGAAGGACAACAAAGAATTGTCCCTACTTATTGAGCACTGTGAAATACGTAGTAAGGTAGTTAATTACACACAGGAAATGTTTGAAAAAGAGCAGGATATCAAAACATTTGAAGGAAACCTTCTGGCACTATGGTGCAGGGGAGGATAAATCTCTAACTGCAAAACAGGTAGTGGCTTAGGCGATATAGGAGCCAGGTAGGGAAGAATGGAAGTGGGTAGCATATAGCTCTCCTATCCTGTGAGAGGAGGTGGTGGTTTTTCAGTAGGTCAATGCAAGCTCTGCAAGTGAAAGTTTGCAAGAATGTGCACCATTAATCGGAAGGATGTAGGCTCCGCTTCCCAAGCCAGTGACGGTAGCCCATGTCCAGTTTGGATGACCTATCTCTGGACAGAGGTGGGAAAGAGCACACATGTACAGATATATAGATGTAGGAAGTCCTTTGGGTGATACAACTACTCATGGTCCCACCGGTGGTTGGGGTTAAGGCCATTTAGCCATACCTTCCCAGTAGTAACTCAACATGATGTACATTGTTGACTGATAGAGATGCAGTCAAGTAGTTCTGTCTCTTGATACCAAGTAGGTACTCCATAAGACTCCAATCTGGAGAGAAGCTAAACTAGCCTGACATGGAAAACCAGTTCCCACTCACCTAAGAATACAAGTGGAGGATAGTATGATGGCAGAGACACACAGAACCTTCCTAGCTTCCTGGATGATGGCCTCTCTGGATGGCTCCCCTGATGCTGTACTGCCTGCATACCTAGTGAGAAAGATGCACTGGTTGGGTCTGACTGTAGAAGGCTTAAAAGCTGACAGGCATGAGGCAAAAAGTAGCTAACAAAAATATCTGATGGAGAGATTGCATACAAGAGGAAGGTTCTGAAGTATAAAAGGAGTACAGCAGGAGAAGGCAGGTGGAATAGATGATACTCCAAGTGAGCTATATAAATTACTTATGAGTGGAAACCTGGTAAAAAATGTTTTAAAGACCTGTAGGCAGAAGGAAACATAGGAGGCCTAAAACAGTTGTGAATTAATGATTCCAAAAAAGATGATTTAAAGAATATTCCTAATTGCAGACCAGTTGGCATAATTACTGCAGACTATACGATTTCTACAGATATAGTAGTAAAATGACTGAAAGATTGAGAAGACAGGATCCATAATAATCAAACAAGTTGTGATAGACGGAGTATAATAATTACTATAGAGAGATATTTTTACATTATAAGAAGAAAGGAAGAAAAAAAGGCTATATAAATTTAGAACAAAAAGCTACTGTAAGGTGGAGAAAGGAATTTCAAATGTTTTATGACAGGTGGGGATTTAAAGACAGAAGAGCTACAGTAAATACAGTATATTATAAAGCTACAGTAAAAGTATTGGTAAATCAGAAAACAACTGAGGCAATTTATAGGAAACCTGGTTTGTTACAAGGATACTCTTTCTATAAATATGTGCAACACTGGTTTGAAATAGTCAGTCAGAAATGAAAGACAGAAGAATACAAAGTTTAGGTAAAAAAAGAAGAAATAAATGTGGTAGCATTTGTTGGTGACATGAATGCATGTATAGAGACTGAGGGTCAGTGCTTAGTGGAAGAATGTATAAGAATATGTGCAATAAAGAAAGCTATTATTAACAGTATAACTTGCAGCATGCATCAGGACAAAGCATACTTAGGTAGGCAAGCAGAGCATATAAAAAATATTCTGTGCCAAGTTTTGCTTAGAATGGTAGGGAAAGGTCTTGTGGGAGTATAGGAAAAATGGAGAAATGTGGAAAATGGAGTGAAAGAAAAAGAAGCTCTGCATTTAAAACATCTGTGTTACAGCTAATGATCTTTGTAATATCTGTATTATAAACATATAACAAATTTAAAAAAGAACAAGAAAAGAACATACATAACATAATTTCTTATCCAAATCAAAGTACAGATATAACTGTTTATACGTCAGCTTAATAAGTTAAGTTCAACTATGTTACTATAAGCTCCTGAGCATGTCCATTAGGAAAGATTAAGCATGAACTGGCTGGGGATTGGCATAATAGTTAAGGTGTTTTCTTCACAACCAAGAGATACAGGGTTTGATCCACACCATGGATAATAGGTTAAGCTGAAAACGGCCCACAAGGGCAACAAGCCTAGTACTTACTGTGACACTGCCAGCCCAGCTATCTGAAATTTTGTAAATTATTATATGTCATTTGTGAATAGTTATATGATTTATACAGAGCTGTATGTTAGGTACTGGGCTTCAAGAATGTAACCACAGCATACCCTACTGGAACATAGAATATTAATTTACAAAACTTCAAGAAAATAAGTTGAAATTAAGTGCTTTATGATTGTGCTATAAAAGTTAATTTCAACGCAGCAAGCAGACAGAATATGTCTAGAGCTAGAAGTTTTTTTGTATTGTCCTGGAGATAAATTACTAGGTTTAAATGTAAAACGTGTTTTATTGCTTTATGACTTCCTAGCAGCTGCACAGTTCTGAGAAATATGTATTTTTAACAGACATGTTACATTTTGTTAAGATTCTGTTTAGTCTGGAACTGAAGTCAAGTGACAAAAAGTGATGTCCATCCAGGCTAACCCAACAGTAAAATGTAATATTAATTTAAAAGCTCTCTCAGAGAGAGTGTGCATTTTGTATTTTGTCTTGGACCTAGCAAGAACATCCACTCATCACCTTCTGCACTTCTGCCTGTGTGTTGTTCTGTAAGTAAGATTCAAGGCATAGTTTCTCTCAGATATAGATAGGAATATAGTAAAGATTAGTTTGGATGTTTTCTGTATTTACTTGAGACCGTCCTGCAATGTTGTTTTAAAATATTTCCTGTGATTTTTAACTCTGAAGTTACTGTGTTGATTGACTGAGTATTGTCTTGTTCTTTTATTATTAAATATATTTAAACCTATCTTTGTGGCTATTTGTGAGACTTATTTAAGCTCTTGGAGTACTTGCATATATATTTGGCGATACTGTACAGGCCACTCCTAAATAGCCTTGCAAGTCTTGGTCAGACTACCATTTGGATTATTAGTAACATCACACAGTAGGATTGGGCATCCTTTGTAAGGGCCTTATAGTAGCTGATAAAGACCTGGCTGGTTGCAGTGATAACTACCTTACAGTCTGGGAAGAAGGTGTTATAACTAGTAAACCTGTGCCAGCCTTTCCCAGGTGTGGTTGTGCATAAATCAAATCTCAAAGTGCATGTGTGTGTCAGCTACTTGGGCAGGGACAAGAAGCACTGGCTGGACAGAGTGTGTTGGGAGGTCTTAGCTTGGCCACTCAGCTGGGATCTCAACTCTATAGCTGTGCCAGTGGGGAGTCTTATTGGGGATCTGGAGAAAGAGGGAGAAACCATCCCCAGACTGACTGTGATCTCTGTGTGCTCTTAAGGGAGATTGCACTTTAGTGTGTGTGTGTACTTGCAATCCTCCAATTGTGTACGTCCTTCACTGTTGCCAGTGGTCAGGATTGAGGCTCCTTGATTACTGGGCCAGTGCAGGGCATCGCATATTAATTGTTTGGCAGGGGTGGGATATCCACATCATATATTAATTGGTTGACAGTGGTGACTAGGCCACATCACAAATTAATTGGCTTGTAGTGGTGTGGATATCGAATTCCTGTAGCTTGTATACAGTAGTCACTGAAGGTGTTTGTATTCTGTCAGCTGACATTCAGGGTTTCACATCTTAGTCAGTCAGGGAGAGTATGGCAAGCTGACAAGGAGCCAGTTGGCTGAGATGCACCAGGCTAAAGGACTGGTGCATGTCAACCAGACTAAAGCAGAAAAGATTGCAGCTTTAGTCACAGCTGCATCACAGGACAGCAACCAGGAGAGCAATCAGACTGTCCTTGGAGATGTACAACCCTCAGAAAATGGACAGTTCAACCTTTCCACAGAGGACTTAAAAATTCATCTGAAGTTAGAGAGACTTGAGCTGGAGGGCCAAGCATTTGGATCTAGAGGCAGCACAGACACCAAGATGTCTAGAGACTGAGGAAAATGAGAAACTGCAATGTCTGAAGGCTGAGGAAAATGAGAAACTGGAAGATGAGGAGAAGGAGAGCAGAGGCAACATGAAAAGGAGATACTGACTCTTTGCCAGTGTCATGGAGGTAATGGGGAAGGGAGTAACCGAACCCCAGAAGCAACAAAGGTCAGTAAATTTCTTCCACAATTTACAGAGGGGATAATTTTTGACAGTTTCATTCATATGTTTGAGAGGGTATGTAAATAGTATGTTGACCAAGGGCTCTAGGTACAGTTCCTGACCCCCTTACTCCATGGCAAAGCTGCAACTGTTTAAATTATAATGTTATAAAGAACTGTCTTTTAGAATGTTTTAAGTTAACACCTGAAGCTTATATGAAACCCTTTCATAAGCATAGACACAAGGCAGATGAAAGTGTGTGTGAATATGTTGCTGAACTAAGCACTTATTTTTATAGGTGGGTGAGTGAATGTCAGGTCACCACTTTTGAAGGGCTGGCAGACCTTTTGGTGAGGGAACAAGCCCTTAGCACTTTGAATGAGGACATGAGAATCTGGTTAGCTGATAGGCAATGCAATACTATAGATGAGTTGGGGAAGATGGAAGACCTATACCTAGCAAGCAGAGCATCACTGCACAGGAAAGGGACACCCAGTGCTGTTCATGGGTGTAAGGGAACCCATGATGGGTAGCCCAGACTGCCCCGACAGAGTCCGCCAGTAGTAGGGGAAGCCACTAGTCCAGGTACACATCCAGGACCAAGGGTTAAATGTTTTAAATGCAACCAGTGGGGCCATGTAGCATATGGATGTCCACAGAGGCAAGGTGGGAGAGCCAGTAAGTGGGAATTACAAAATGCCAACAGTAATTTGTTTTGAGACAACAAGGGTACCAAATTACCACAAGACGTTATGTATCCTATCTTAGTGAAATGGAAAGAGGCCATTGCTAAGAGAGAGAGCCTCTGACCTAACCATTGTGGAGCCTGCAATAGTCACAGAGAAGCACTACTTGCTTGTGCAGTCTACTCCAGTCAGAGCTTTAGGAGGGACCCCCCCCCATTCCAAATACCTTTGGCTAGGGTTCACCTTGACTGGGAGAGTGAAAAAGGAAGCCAGCAAGTAGGTGTGTTTGAGGATATCACTACAGATGTCCTGATAGCGAATGATTTTGATAACGCAGTACCGTGTGTGCATGCAGTTACACACAGTCAGGTTTGGAGACAGGCATGTGGGTCTGGTAGCCTGGGGGAGACCAAGACAGACCACACACTTACAGCCAGGAATGGCGAGGTGGTTACTTCAGGGAAAGAGCTACCCTGTAGCAGTGAGACAAGGTAAGCCACAGCTGGTTGTGAGTTCTGATTTTCCCTTGGACAGTGACTGCAAGGGCAGAGGTGAGTAGTAGTAGTACCCAGGCTGACAGTGAGGCACCGCTGTCAGAGGATGCCAGACTTCCTGTGGAAGCAGAGCTGGGAAGGGTTACAAAGAGAGACTTGAGACAGGCTCAGCTCTCAGAACCTACATTCCAAGACCTGAGGGAGGTAGCTAGTGAGGCACCTAATTCTCAAGGGAAGGGTGAATCTGTATACTGGGACAAAGGGCTACTGTACAGAGAGAGTGGACCCCTGAGGGAGGGCTACAGGGTGACAGAATACAGCAGTTGGTAGTACCCACAACCTATCATTTGGCACTTCTTGCCATACCCCATGATATTCCCTTTGCAGGTCATATGGGCATAAAACATACAAAGAGACATATTATGCAGAACATTTATTGGCCTGGGATTTCTAGAAATGTAACAGGGTACTGCAGGACCTGTGAGCACTGTCAAAAGGTAGGCATGGCAGGAGACAAGATGAAAGCTCCTTTGATGCCTCTGTCTGTGACTGAGGAGACATTTCAGAGGGTAGCTATGGCTACTGTGGGGCCTCTGAGTACCCCAAGTTCTGGCAGGGTATGCTGTGGTTACATTCTTGAAGCTCAGTACATAACATACAGTTCTGTATAAATCATATCAATATTCACAAATGACAGCATTATTTGCTTTTGAGTTTTCAGAATTTTGAATTTTCAGGTTTTTGGTCTTCCGGCTTATGAATCCATATATATATATATATATATATATATATATATATATATATATATATATATATATATATATATATACATATATACAAAATCACAGACATGAGGCATATGATGGAGATATGAAGATTCAGGAAAAATTCTTGGGAGCATATATTTAGGAAATTTATGTGGTTGCTTCATTACAAAAAGTACTTGAATAATATGCTAAGTTGTGATATGCATACAGAATTTAACCTCTGTATAGAGATGTGTTTAAGTTGACATATATACTAAGAGGTGAAAGCGTTACCTTTAGTGTTGAGAATGGCTAAGAAAGTTAGAATTAGAAAATGGAAAATCAAAGACAAACCATCAATAAGAGAAGTGAAAGATTACAAAGATTAAAAATACAAAATTGAGAACAATTATTAGAGGACTTCCAAGATGGCTGCACATAGAGTAACAACTTAATTTCAGCTGTCCCAGTATGAGAACAGAAACTCAGAAGAGGGGGAGCGAACTCAATTTTTGGGTAAATTTCAATAACTGGCTAGTAAGTGCACTGCTGGATGCCAACAAAAATAAATTAAGAGAACCTGAAAGAAAATTAACCACAAAAGGTGAGTTAAAAACACTGACTGGGAAGAATTCTGCAGCTGTTCATTAAAAAGCATTGCAAGCTCCAGTTTTGGTGCAAGACACGACTTCCAGTTAACCTAGAGGAAAAAAAAGTCAAATGTATTCAGAGCTGATTAAAATAAATGAAACACTGGAGTATATCAACTGAAACAAAAGGCTGGATAAATGAAACAAGGTTTGAACAGATATTCTGATGAGGTGATAAAACAGCAAAAATCAATAAGTCAGAATGAAGAAAAAGGCTAGCTGAATATCAGACAGCTCAAGAAGTGATGTTTCAAAAAACAATTGAATTAGAGGACACAGCATGAAGGGAAAACCTGAGATTTTCTGCTGTACCACAGCAGTTTGAAGGAACAGATTATTCATTTTATGAAAGCACAAATAAGCAACTGGACTGGTATTCCACAGCAATTGTTAAATGAAAAAGCACACAATATGTATGCTCCAAACCAGGCGATGTGAAAGCAACCTACATCTTTAATAGTACAGATGCAATCCTACCAGCAGAAGGAGTTGATTCTGACAAAACTGTGGCAGAAGGACAAACTACTAAAAGTGGGAGACAGTAGACTGTTGTGCAAAATGATTACCCACTGTACACCAGGCAGAAGAGGAGCAAATTTATTCCGCTTAATCAGGAAATGCCGAGATGCAGGTGTCAGATTCAAACTACTGTCTCCAGCTATCTTCAGAATATTCCTTCCTGGATGGACAAAATCATTTTTTGATGCAGAACATGCTAGAGAGGAAATACAAAAGTTTGTCCAGCAAAAAAAAATGAGCTGTGAAACAGGAGGAGATTCCTCCTCTTGTTCTGATTACAAAGAGCAGAGAGAGACGGAGAGACTGCTGGTGAAAACTTTTCCAGTGTTTCAAAAGAAAATGCCGGAGACAGAAAAAAGCACAATAGTTGATTAGAAGAACCAAGACTACACTGGAGATGAAGCCGTGACTGGATCTGGAAGATGGGAGATAAACAGGAATAAAACCAGCAACTTGGCAATTGACAAATAAACATGGGATTATAAAGAATTAATTGTATTTCTGAAACATAACATGAAAACCTGGAAATATTGGACTTTCTTGACATTGCTTAACTTGTAGGGGACTTTAAACCGTATTGTCATTAACTTTTGTAGGAACACTTAGGAGAGGACAAAAAAGAAGGAAAGAGTTAACTGCAAGTAAAACAAACATTTGTTCTTAACAGGAATATTTCTATAGTGCATGATATCTGCATGCTATAAAGTAAAGTTTTCTCAGTTAATTTCAAGTGTAATGGGAAAACTACAGTAAAACAGGTGCCCCTGTTTTTTGTTTCCTTGTTTTCACTTTCTCCTGGTTCAGTTTTAAGAAAAGTCTGTTCAAAAGAGTATGATACCAGAAAAAATCATGTGCTTTTTTTCTCATTCTTGCATAGGGGAATGGATGGATTAAGGCTCTTGTCTTTATCCAGCGACACATTTTAAGAGAAAGCAAATAAATAAGTAAAACTCTGATCTAGCAAATAAATACTTGTAGAAGCAGCCCTATATCTGTTTCTTATGTCTCAATGCAGACAATTTGATAAAGAGCAATAAAACAGAATACTTCTTTCTTTTAATGACTTTCTTTCAATGGCTAGGAAATAATATTTTTCTGAAAACATTCAAATAATTTCTCATTCTGGGACAACAATAAATACAAGACAAAACCAGAAATCACTTATAAGCTCAGGCTGTACCATGTGTTTTAACATGAATAACCTTCTTTTTAGGTTAACCCAAATCTAAGTGTAGCGGTCAGTTTGGGACAATTGTTCCTAGTAGGAAAACTTAAATATCTAAAAATATGCATACTTTTTGTTAATAGTTTTTTGGGGTGTATTGAGGGTGTATTTTTTTGAGGGCTTTAAATAAAACAAAGTTTTGCAAGATGTGACACAGGCTTAAATGGATATGACAAGAGAACTGTATGAAAGGTCAACCTGCCAAACAGTAGTGTGTGCATGTAATGCAAAAGCTGAAACTGCATAGTTAAACTGTTAGAAATAAAACATGGGGATAACAACTTTTTAACATAATGAGAATTTCTATATTTTCTTTAAATGTTAATGGTCTCACAGACCTGTACAAAAAAGACTGAGTAGTGAACTATATTACAAAAATGTACAGTGCAAATAACTATGCTACAGGACATGCATTTGGAAAGAAATGAACCTGTGAATCTGATTAGGAAAGGTTTTCAGGACAGTTATTCAGCGGAATACCTCAGACAAAGGAAAGGAGGAATAATTATGTTAATTGCAAGAGAAGCTCCAACAGTGATAGAAGAGGATAAAAAAGATAATGGTAGATATGTAGTACTAAGGGGCTACTGGCAACGGGGAAGGATTACACTGGCATGTATTTATATTTATATTCCACCTAAAACTGCTATAATGCAGCTTAAGAAAATTCTGGGGGAAATACGTTTTTAGCAGGGAATATTACTTATATGTGGGGACTGGAATTTGAGCTGCAGCAGGAAAGATGTGTCTGGAGGTGTGGGCCCAAAAGAAAAAGTATAACAAAGGAGGGTAGATTTTTAAAGAAATTTATGAAAATATTTGACATCAAAGATGAGAATTCAATAGTAGCAGGATTTTGAAGTGTTATTACCCAAGATACAAAAATTGGGCTAGGCTTCACATAACTCACATTTCACAGGAACATGTGCATTTACGTGAACGTTTTGATATGCATCCAAAAATTACTTCAGATCCTGTGCCAACAATAATGAAAATAAAACACAGGACAATGAAATAAATATAAGACACTGGCACTTTCCCATCTATCTGTTAAAGAGAGAGGAATTTAAGGAATGGATAGTGGAAATTACTCAGAAGTTATTAGAGAAGACAGAAATTACTTCTGAAAATATATCTATGGAGTAGGATAAAACTAAAGTATAGTTTAAAAACAGGGTGTAAATAAAAGAAAGAGGTATGGTTAAGAAGCAACAAGAATTAGAGGGACTGATAAATGTTAAAGTATTGCAGAATGGGGAATCTTACAGAAGAGGGGGAGCAACTGCAGACTGTTAAGCAGAAAAAGGATTACCTTGATAATATGCATGAGTTTAGAAAGGCTGCTGCTAAAAAATGTTTTTTGATAATGCCAGAGAAGAAAAACTTTTAGAGCAATGATTCAGGCAACAGAAAGTAGAACGGTCACCAAGCTTAGGGAGCCTCTAACAAGGAAAATAATAGATCCTGTAGAAGTACTGGAAATATTTTGGAAATTTTAAGGAATCTGTATAATGCAGAGAAATGTGGAGATCAAGAAAAGGTACAAATGGAAATGTTTATGGAAGAATTAAATATGCCAAGGTTAGAGGTAGATGAAGCTCAATTACTAATAAGATAGGAGGAGATGAGATAAAAATGATGATGTACAACCAATCAACAGGAAAGTCCCCAAGAATAGATGGAATTCCTGTGGAAGTCTAGAAATTAGGAGAGAAAAAAAACTGATAAAGTTCTGGAAGGTTTTGTTTAAAAATATTTTAAGAGGAGGAGAAGCACTAACTTCCTGGGAGAAAGCTGGCGGCTGTAATACCTAAAAAGGATAAAGACCCATCAGGTCCAGCTTAATACAGGGCTATTTCAATCCTAAACCATGACTATAAAGGCTAAAAGAATAGTAAATGTGATGCCAAAATTGATAGGCATGGGTCAAACTGGTTTTGTGGAGGGAAGGCAAACACTTGACAATTTACCAGAAAGGCTCATCCAGACTCTGCTACACTTTGCTGTGAAGGAAAGGTTAGTTTGCTGTTATTCTGTTTTACAGCATATTAAAACTTCAAAAGAGACCACAGCTCTCTCTGTTCTGAGTCAGGCAGAATTTTTTTTTTTCCCGCCCTTCCACCCATTTAAGTTGTCGTGTTAAATACCACTGTCTTTCTAGTTGCCCGCCTCTTATGTTAATCTGACCATATATCTCATTTCTCTCTACTTTCACTGGCTTATGTGAGTAATCACAAAATAATCACTTTTGAAATCCCACCCCTTCAATTATTTAAATTTATTGGCCATCCTACAGTATTTCATAGTACCAAAATACAAAAGTGACCACCCCTTTCAGTCCATCTTGCTGTTTTAAAAATAGTAACTCTCCACTAAACCTTAACTTTTCAAACAGGTAAAACTCAAGTTACCTACTTTCACATCTAACTTCTCTAGTGCACACTGCAGAGTGCATTCTTTTCAATCTTACCTGTAAGCATCCCTGTGACTAGCACTTTCTCTAATACCTGCTGGAAAGCACTAGGAAGCCTTAAACTCATACAAACACTGAACTCTCCTTGTTAACAAGGAGAAATTAATAGTAGGCACTAAACAGCCGATAATTGCAAAGTACCTTGCTAAGGAAACAGCTCCTATACTTTACAAAGAAAAAAAAAAGCCCCAAACCAGGCATGTCCAAGGGTCAGCTTCCGTGATTTCTCCTGTCCACCTGGTGAATCTGGGCATACTGGGGCAATGCAGCAATTGCCTCATGTACACAAACAACCCTCTCCTCCTACCACCCAACACTACAACCTGTGAGAGATGCACTTACATAGCCAAAATGGAAGCAAAGCTCTCCACCCAAGATTGTGCTAAACAGTCAAGAGGAGAAGGTTAACACCCACACTACACCTCAAGCAACACATAGCCCTTCTAAACCCGCACCACCAACACCCACATATAGCAACACTAAATCCACATATGCAGAGGCCCTTAACTGTAACCTGCCCAAGCAACAAAGACCTCTGAAGCTGAAACGCAAACAAACACCAATCACAACCAATGTGTCACATAGTTCACAACACCAGTGTGCCACACAGCAACAGCCCCTAAGGCAAGACAATGTACCTAACACTTTAGTCATAGGTGACTCTATAGTCCGGCACACTGATGTCCCTCCCACCAGGTTGAATAAGGAGAAAATTACAGTCAGCTGCCTGTCGGGTGCCAGGATCCGCCACATAACGCATGCACTCAAGTCACTCCACAACAAGTACAAATATGACTCTGTCATTGTCCATGTTGGAGTGAATGACTTGAGATGTACCTCCCTGGACTACATGAAAAGAGACATGGAAGAGCTCTCTGATCATGTGGCCCAGGCAGGTATGACACTAGCCCTGAGTAGCATCCTGCCTTCGCCCAGAATGATACCACAATATAAGGATAAAATGATTGACTTCAACAATTGGCTAAGCTTATGGTGTCATTCAAAGGGGTATATATCTGTACATAATTTCACAGTACAATCTGAATACTTTGTTTATCACTCATTTAGGTTTCATACTGATAATATAGGCTCAGGTCGACTGATTGTATTAGACCAGACAGCTATACACACGAATATATTTTTGACCAGACCTTTATTTGGGTACCACTATCATGTTTATTTTACCATTATGAGTTTTTGAATTTTTATATAGTTCTAGGTGTTTTTTTGTGTAACCTTCCTAGTAAATTGTTATATTATCAGGTTTCATTCAGAAAGATGGATTGATGTCTTTCATTCATTATGTTTAACATACTCATTATGACATTTTAATATACTCATTGATGGATTTTTATGATTCTCTTAGCCTATAGAAGTAGAGACCTATCTTTATGTTTGATAATGATGCTAGTGGCCATTCTAAATAGCTCCAAAGAATATTTCTTACAAGTTTTATGAATGGTAAGCATGTTTCATTAATATTCAGACTGGATTTGAAAAGCCAGATTTTATATTACAACACGTGTTTACCCTTGTTTCACACATAAGCGTTAGACCGAAGATAATGCCACATACACACATTTTTACACACTAGGTACCTCATTTATTCTAAAGTTTGAAAGGTACATATTAGTCATCTTTAGATATCTGTAGCTTCATCATTAATGATGTCCCAGGCAGTTTTGATAGTGTTTTAATTTCTCATCACATACTTTCCTCATACAATTGGCTCCGCCTATACCTGTTTTATTATCTAAATTGAAAACTTGTTTGTGCCATGAGCTTTTGTAAGTTTTAGTTAGAATGTTAGATGAATTGCTACTTAGTTAAATGTGCCCCAGCATTTGTCATGTGCTTGAATGCATCATGATCCATTACTATTTGTTATTACTATTTTCACAGAAAGTTTTAACAGGTTTATACTTGCTTTGATACGATCCTTACACAGACATTCATTTATGGGTCTTGTTGCATCATATGACAGCAAGTCCTCTTTATTATTCAATGTTCTTTGTGTAATGTTCATACATATAAGGCATTTATGGATGCCTCACATAAGATGAAATATTTCGCTCCGATGGTTTGAAGCTGAATTCACACCAGTGTTGAACATTCTGTTCACCGGACAGAGAGCGAGTAGGCAGGACGCAAGAATAGGACTGCTACCTTATACATTAAAGTCCACATTTTCATACACTCATGTTTCTATGTATATGTTTTGTACATATGTCTCATACACTTGTTCTTGATTTTACCCAGTTTGATATAGTAATGTTTAGGATGCAATGGTATAAGATTCACGAACGTGTGGATTCCAGCTGACATAATTTAATGTTGGAACACATTTGGTTCATACTCCTAAGCATATCCATAGATAGAGAGGTTTTTAGAATTTCTTTTTTGGTTAATATAAAAAATTTCTTGAGTGTTTAGAACAGGTTTTACCAAAATTCCTTGTACAGGAACTT
The DNA here is from genome assembly GCF_019279795.1 of Protopterus annectens. NCBI lineage: Eukaryota > Metazoa > Chordata > Ceratodontiformes > Protopteridae > Protopterus > Protopterus annectens. The sequence goes on along the minus strand of NC_056729.1, from coordinate 498,281,845 downwards.
TTAATAGTAATTTATTATGTTAATTTATATATATATATATATATATATATTTTTTATGCAACAACTTCTCAGATCAGTTCTCAACAGAGATTTGTTAAAGCAGAACTAACAGCCACACAATATATTGAGTCTGAATCTGCTTTTTTGTTGCTATGGTTTTTAACGGTTCTTAACAGTGTTGGATTGTTGGAAGCAGATGTTTGGTTCACAGCTAGATTGCTTAATTGTTTTCAATTAAAGAGTTTTTACCCATTATGTATATATAAGCATTGCCTGCTAAACTGTTTATGTAAAGGATCTGAAGAAGCGTGTCTGTTACACACGAAAGCGCTTGTCCTAATAAATATTTCGTTTTTTGTCCATTTATTGTGGTGGTCGGACTCCAATTTGTCTTCTCAGTCATTCAAAGGGGATCCAGTATCTGTCTGCCTGGGATGACATGACTGACAGACCACGATGCTTTGCCAGAGATGGTCTGCACCTGTCGCCCCTGGGATTCAGGTTACTGGCTAAGGTTCTTGCCACCCCATAGTGCCTTTTTTAGGCAAACTTCAAAGGACAAAACCACCACCATAACAGGTACAAGCATGCAAAATCTGAAGGTAATGCTACTCAATGCTAGAAGTCTAAACCTCAAAATGCACTCTCTCGAGGCACTCCTAAAATGGAGAACATCGATATCTGTGCAGTAACTGAGACCTGGTTCAAGGCTCCAGAGAGCACCCCTGCAATACCAGGCTACAACTCTTACCACACTTTTCGGCCACCAAACCAGGACCGAAACACTAAAGGTGGAGGAGTGTCAATATTCACCAAGGATATTCACACCACCAGGCTAGTTGCCCAACACAATGTGTCTGAAATTCTCCAAGTGCAACTAACACTAGGTAAGACTGCAATCCAAATTGTAGCTTGCTACAGATCCCCCACCATACCCCAAGATTCTCACTACACCTTTCTAAACATACTGGAAAATATTAAGATAGAACCCAAACACCCTAATACTGGGTGATTTTAACTACCCTGCCATTAACTGGGAAAACTACTCATGTCCCAACACCTTTGCGCAATGGTTCTTGGAATTCATAAATTCCAACGCCCTGGATCAACTAATCCATAGTCCCACCAGGGGCTCCAATATCCTAGACCTGGTCATTACCAACATGGGAAATCAATGCTCCATACCTATGGTCACCCCCTCGTTGGTCAGGTCTGACCATAAGCTAATCACCCTTAACATCCACATCCCACCCCCACCCCCCCAGTAAAGAAACCACCATAAAAAAACTTCTCCAAAGCCAACTTCATGCTACTCAAGTCAGAAGTGACAAACTTCATGACACCCATGCAGACGGCAACTGAAAGTTCAACTGCTGAATCCTACACTATGGCACTGTACGAGCACATCCACTCATGCATGAATCGTGCCATCCCAAATAGAACCAAAATGCTCTCATCCAAAAAAAGGAAGCCAATCTGGTGGTCCCCTGCCATAAACAAACTTTACAACAAAAGGAAGAAACTTTTGCAGAAGAGAGGAAAATCCCAGGATGCAAAAAACTCCCTTACTAGCCTCAGTAAGAAACTGAGATGCCTCATAAAATCCTCCAAAGCTAGTTACGAAAATAAAATTGCCAAAGATTCCAAAGACAACCACAAAGCATTCTATAATTATGTCAAGAATCTAAATGGCAATGCTCAGATCTGCTCTGAGCTAAAACAGAATGGCATTAAATATACTGATCCGAAGGATATTGTCAATATCCTGGCAGATCGATTCAGTGCCAACTTCACCCCACTCTCACCCCCTAAATGGCCCATCTCAATACCGGAAGATTGCCAAATTCCAGTAATAACGGCCACACAGGTACAAAACGCACTCTCTAAAGCCAAGAATACAGCATCCTTGGGACCAGATGACATCCCGGGCTGTGTACTACATGAACTACAATATGAACTGGCACCTCACCTAAGTATCATGTTTAATCATAGCCTCACCTCAGGTTTCATGCCCACTGAGTGGCGCAGAGCTACAGTTATCCCAATCCACAAGGGGGGATCCACCTTGGATCCCGGAAACTACCGTCCCATCAGTCTGACAAGCCTTATCTGCAAGGCCATGGAGCGTATTATCATGGAACTTATAAACAAAGACATTGGCAACCTTCAAACACTGGACCCCACCCAGTTTGGGTTTGTGAAGGGCCGATCTCGTCTCCTGAACCTGATTGACTTCTTTGAATCAGTCTTCAGAGCCATGGACAAGGGTAAGGTGGTCCACACAGCCTATCTAGACCTTGCCAAGGTCTTTGACACCATCCCCCACTCTGGAATCATAGATAAACTTACTAAGTTGGGCATAAATCCCTATGTCACCCAATGGGTTGCTAAATGGCTTACTGATAGAACCCACACTGTAAAAGTAGCCGACTCCAAATCCAGCTCCAGACAAGTGACAAGTGGAGTACCTCAGGGTTCAGTCCTGGGGCCGCTCTTGTTTGGCATCTACTTCTCTGAAGTACAGGTCAACACTAAGGGACTCTGGCTAACAAAGTTTGCAGATGACTGCAAACTGGGAGCCATTATTGAATCCCCAAATGATGTGGATACTCTACAAAAGGGCCTTACAGAAACAGATGCTTGGTGCCAGAGCCATGGGCTCAAGCTCAATGCCAAGAAATGTATTGTTATCCCCTTTGGGAAAAACATGTATCCATGAATTACCATATAGGTGGCAGTACACTAAACACAGAAAGTGTGATAAGAGACTTAGGGACACAGGTGGACAGTGGTCTCACCTTCGATAACCACATCGCCACAACAGTCAGGAAATCCTTCTATGTAGCACACCTCATCACGAAGGGCTTTTCATCCAGAAAAAGGAGGTCATTGTCCCACTGTACTCATCCCTCATTAGACCCATTATAGAATACAACGCCCCATTTGGTATGTACCTCTCAAGACATCTGCAACAACTGGAAAGGCCTCAGAAATACCTCACTAAAAGAATCACAGGCCTAAAGCAGATGCCCCACGCTGACCGCCTTAAAAACTCCAGCTATACTCTGTCGCATATCGCCTACTCAGAGGCGATCTCTGCTTAACATACAAGGCCATGTCAAACCCAGAGCTGTTGGACATGCTACAATTAAAGAAATCCCAATCCCTCAGAGCTACACGCTCCAGGGATCTAAACCTTGTCATCACAATAAACAAAACATGTTGGAGGGATAGGTTCCTGACCCAGAGACTCCCCAGACTCTGGAATAGATTGCCTATACATGTCAAGCAGAGTGCCTCTTTGGACCTCTTCAAGAGGAACCTTGACGATTGGATGGGAGAAAGGAAATTCACCCCAGGGATCACGTCAGTCGCCCTACTAGACAGGGGTCCAGGAAAGTAAATAATGTGGGAAGAAATAGCCAGGGAATTGTTATGGCTAGGCTTGTATAGGCCCTAGGACTGATAGCCTAGTACCAACCTATGAACCTATTAACAGAACACTATCCGAAGGGAAGCTGAATGTAAGTAAATACCACTGTTGTTGCTGGGTCTTGATGCAGAGGAAGCATCTGACAGAGTAAGCCATATGTTTACGAGCAGGGCAACAGAAGCATTTGCATTCCCTGTTAAAAATACAAGGTTGATTAGGAGGCTACATGAGGGATCAGAGGTGAAAATTAAACTGTGTGTGTGGACGGTTCCTCTCTGATGGCTTCTGTCTGAGCAGAGGAACCAAGCAGGGGTGTTTTCTTTCCCCTTTGTTATTTGCACTATATTTAGAACCACTGGCAAAGAAAACAAGAGACTCGAAAATTCAAGGATATAATTAGTATGGTAATCAATAAAAGCTGGCTCTATTTGCACATTATATTTAGGGCATTTCAGTGTTGTGGAAAAATTTGAGGCAGTTTCAAATCTTTTCAGGATACAAAATTAATGAAGGTAAAACAAAGGCAATAGTTAAGAATTATAGATCCACATACAGATTGGTTCAGCAATATCCATATCTATGGGGACATGACAAAATGGAGTGCGTAGGACTATGGATTAAAAAAAATTCTGGTGTGGCTGCTAAGGATATGTGGGAAGAGACTAAACAAAAGATAATACAAAATCTGAGAAACTGGAAGCTCTGTTATATGAATATGGACAGCAAAATAACAAGCAGTTAAAATGTTTTAGTCCCTTTAGTTTTATACACAGGTCAGGCAAATTTTTATCAACCAAATGAGAAGCTGTGGACAGCAATTAATAAATAATTGAAGGATTTTATCTGGGAGGGGAAGACGGCAATAGTCAAATTTGATAAGCCGATTCTTCCAACTGAACAAGGCAGTTTGGGATTACCAGATTTGAAGGGGTATTTCAGAGCTACTAAAAATATATATAATTAAAAGTGGAAAGGGATGATGATGAAACATGGGGGGTGGTCAATTAACAAGGAAAGACTGAGATTTGGGATGCAGATCATTAAGGAGAATAAACATAACCATGCCAATTACTATATTTGCAAAGTAGCAGAAAGTATTCTATGAACTAAGTCAACATGAGTGGAGAAAGGAGATCCTGCCAATAGGAATGACTGCAAATAGGGATACAGACAACAGGCAAGAGAGGGCTGGAATTTACTGGAGAACACTGGTAAAAGAACCAAAGTACTGGGATCAAATAATTAGAGAGACAGAGGTAATAGAATAGGAAGAGGCCAAGAATTTATTTGGACTGTAGGACAGATATTGCCTTCCTTATCAAGGACTGATAGAGTACAGGCAAAGAAAAAAATAGGGGGATCCTAAGTGAAAGATCAACACTGGTAGTTTTTAGTAGCATGTAGAACAGAAGCTGCTGTTAAAAAAGGAATAATTAGTAGAGCATACAAAATATTAATCAATCAGAGGAGGTTAGAAAGGATTGGGGTGGAACACTGGATAAGCAAGTCACAAAGAAACAACGGGAGAATACATGCATGTCTTCTAAATATGCAACAAAGTCTAGAAGATTTAGGATCTTATTTTTCTACCTCAAGTAGACTCCAAAGATTTTTTCATCAGGTAGACAGCAAATGTTGAATGGGTGATGGGGAAGAAAGAGGTAACCAAGAACATATTTTCTGGGAGTGTAATGAGTTAGCAGACTTCAAAGATTTCCCGCAGACAACTATGTCAGAGATACTGGGTGAGCAAATTGGTGTAACTAAGGAAATAATATTTTGAGCTATGATACACAATCTGAATTGTCTAGACACAGTAAGGCCTTGCTGAATCTAATTATGGTGGTTGCCAAAAAAGCAATTACTAGAAAATGGAAATCAAAGTCTAAACCAATTTTACTAGAAGTAGTGAATATAGTAACAGAGAAAACAACTGTAACCTGGATATTCAGAAAAAGGTAGGGACAAATTACATAACAAAAATGGGAACTGTGGGAATAATACATGCCGAAGAGGAGTGAGGTTTTAAAAAACGGCAGGATTTGAATGAGCTATGTAATGTTTGACTGACGATGACTGATAGACTATAAGTGATGTATGTTTGCAAATACAATTATGTCAACATGGTTTGTGATTTATGTATAATGTTTGCAATTAAAATTATGTCAATATGGTTTGTTCTCACTTATATAAATGTATGATTGCCTACTAAATTATCATGTATTAATAAAGATGTTTCTTGTTTAAAAAAGGCAAAAAATGAGAACTATTAGAAATCTGAAACATAATGAGCTGTATAGGATTTTGCAACTGAAACTGATATTGTACAGGGCACATAACATGGAACAAAGTACCTAAGACGTATTATGTATTTCTACGTAATAAAGTAGACTGTAATACAAGGTGTGGAGTCACTGGTCCTTCTTGTAAAGATTTACCATATAGTGAAAATAAAACATGGCTATTAGTTAATTCCTGGTCTCAGATTATATTGCAAATAGTTAACTTTTTTTTTTTTTTTTTTTTTTTTTTTTTTTTTAAGTATCAGTGTTAAATCAGAATTAAGATTAAGACTATTTGGATCTACATGGATAACAATGGCATATTACAGACTTCCAAGACGGCCGCACACTTAACAGCTAAACTTCAGCCCTCCCAGAGTGAAAAACTGAGAAAGGGGAGTGCCACTGAAACTTTTTTTAGGGGGGGGGGGGATTCAATTGCTGGCTAGTAAATACACTGCCTGGATGCCAGCAAAGAAGAAATTTAGAAAACCTGAGATGAAGTCAACCAGAGGAGGTAAAAAGAAAACACTGTCTGGGAAGGATTCTGCAAGCTGTTCAGCAAAAAAGTAGTTCAAGGTTCACCTTTGTTTCAAGAGACTGCTTCCAGTAATTCAGAGGAAAAAATAAATCAAATGTACCACATTGTGATCAAAATAAATGAAATATAAAAATAATACATCAACTCAAGCAAACAACTGGAAAAATAGAAGTTTTACTTGGCTGTTAAGATGAACTGATAAAACTGCAAAAATCAGAGGGTGAAATGAAGAAAAAGCTGGCTGAGTATGAGGCTTCTCAAAAACAGCAGTTTCAAAAAAGAGTTTACTTAGAGGAAAGAACATACTGGGAAAACCTGAGATTTTCTGCTATATTACAGAAACTGAAAAGAACAGACAATGAATTTTATGAAAGCACAAATAAACAACTGGACTGCTGTTCCACAGCAGGATTTGTTAATTGAAAGGGCACATTGAGTGTATACTCCAAACCTAGCCCAGACCAATATTAGTAAAGATGCAATCATACCAGAAGAAAGAGATGACCCTGACAAAACTGTGGCAGAAGGACAAAACATTAAAAACTGGAGACAGTAGAATAAATGGTTATTCACTGTACACAGAGAACAGAAGCACATTTACTCCAGTAATAGGAATGTCGACGTGCAGGTGTGATATTCAAGCTGCTACATCCAGCTGTCTTCAGAGAATTTTTTTCCTGGAGGATCAAAAATATTTTTTGATGCAGAACAGGCTAAAGAGGAAATAAAAAAAAGCTTATCCAATAAAAAGGAGTCAGCAAGCAGAAAGGGACTCTGCTTCTTTTTCTTCTGATTATAAAGCTCAGAGAGACTTTGGCAGGGAAAGCTTTTCAAAAGTTTCAAAGGAAAATGCTTGAGCGAGTGAAATAAAGCATAGGAGTTGACATGAAGCATCAGGAATGCCTTGAACTTGAATCAGAGTCAGGTGTTGGGATATGGAGATGAACAGGAAGATGACCAGCAACACTGAAATTAGTAAATGGGAGACTATAAATGAAACACATTTCTGAAACATGGCTTTGCAAGAAAAGGTGTCTGAAATAGACTGGACTTTTGTTGACTTTGATAAACTTGTGTGTGGACTATAAAGCGTATAACCAACTTTGTGTTATTAGTGTTTAGAAGGACACTAAAAGGGGAAATAAAGCAACTGTAAGTAAAATAATATTCTTATAATTATTTGTATAAAACATATGACCTAAACTGCATGTTGTGTATTGTAAATCAGTTTTGTGTACTTAGTGGTATTTTAAATGTGAGGCAAGTCTTTTCAGTGACTGCTGTATGTGTTAAAGATATTAAAAGTACTGTACTTAAGTATCTTTTTTAGTTGTAAGAAAATATAGATTTTACAGTATAAAAATAGAAGAAAGGCTGGAGAAAAGCTAGTTTAATAATATGCTGGGAGGTTGTGAGGGGGTGGGGAGCAAAAAGTGAATTGACTACATGATATGCAGAATTAAGATATCTTCTCTTATTTTTACAAGGGTGAATGCATAGACTGATGCTTTTGGCTTAAGCTATAAAGAAGTGTTTTGCAAACATTTGAAAAATGGGTTAAAATAATGAAAGTCATGAGAAATGCTAAGTTTCTTACATCTGCAAAGATATTAGCTTGTGTTTTTTTTCATTAGCAAATGATCAGTGGGAGTTGAGAAGTCTGCAGATTAATACAACTGTACATTCTCTTCTGAGTGAAATTTAGAGAGATTTACTGCTGACTATTTTTACATGGAGAGGAGCTGTCTGTATGTGCAAGCAATTAGTCATGTGAGTTCTGAGCATTCTTTGCTGAACAAAATGCAAAATTTAAAGGTACAATGGCAAACAGTTTGGTAAAACAATACAATCTGAAATTATGGGAAGTGAATAAGACAGAAGCTTGCACAGCAGCCTTAATACTTTAATGCATTTTATACAACAGTGTTACAATTCTGTTTAATTTAAAGAAAGGCAGTACACTTTTTGTTAAAATTAAGTTTAGGTTAGGCAGTACCTATGGGTGCAGCTGTTGATTTGGGGCAACTGTTCTTAAGTGGAGGTTTAAACTTCCATTTTTGAAGGTGTAAGTAGCTTTGTGTGATTGTTCTAAGTGTATAGGTTGTGTGTATGTCGGGGTTAGGTCTGAATATGTGCTTAGATTTTTTGTTTGGGGGACTTTATTAAAACAAAAAATCCTGAAAATGTGACAGGTTCAAATGGAGATTATTAACAAATGTATAAAAGATTAACTTGACAAACATTTCTGTGTGCATGTTACACAAAGGAGGAAATACACTTTCAAAAAAGCTGTCTTGTATAATAGGTGGGAACAATAACTTAGCATAATGCTTATGCTATCCATATTGCATTAGAAAGTAAATGGTCTTACAGGTACAGACAAAAAGGCACAAGTATTGAATTATATTAAGAAATGCAGAGTGCAAACTAGATGTGGCAGGAGACATATTTGAAAATAAATGAGCATGTGAACTTCACAAAAAGGATTTCAGGATTGACATTCAGAAGAATATCACAGACAAAAGAAAAGGGAATTAATTACAATAATTGTCAGAGGGGTCCAATAGTGATAGAAGTGGGGAAAAAAGACAGTAATGGTATATTTGTGGTAGTAAGGGGTTACTGGCAAGGTATGAGGATGACACTGGTAAATACTTATATGCCAACAAACACTGCTATTATGAAGTTTATGAAAATTTTGGGAGAAATAATCAGCTTTTAGCAGACAATATTACTTATAGTTGGGGAATAGAACCTGGTTTGCAATAGTAAGGATGCATAGGAGAACCTAGAAGGCAAAATATAACAGGTTAGATTTCTGAAGACATTTATGAAAATATTTGGCACGGAACATCTGAGTTCAGTAGTAGGCACTCAAACAGAATTTAGATATTACTCCTCAAGGTACAATAACAGGGATAGACTAGACAGAAATTATATTTCACAGGAATATTTGCATTTAATTAAAAGCTTCAACCAACATCCAGTAACTACTTCAGATCATGCATCAATAAAAACTAAGATAAACATGAAGGATAATGAAGTAAAACTTAGACAATGGTTCTTTCCTACCTACACTGTTAAAAAGAGAAGAATCTAAGGAATGGGTAGTGGAAGTTATTCGATAGTTATTGAGGAAGACAGAAACATCTTCAGAAGTTATAGCTAATGAGTGAAATAAAATGAAAACGGAGTTAAAAATAGGGTAGAAACAAAAGAGAAAAAGATATGGTTAAGAAGTGATGGTAATTATTTATAGGGCAGAGAAAGGTTAAAGTACTGCAGAATAAGGGGAATCTGCCTCTGACTGTCCCTTCAGCATGTCATGTGGCATACTTTACCACACAGCTGTGGCTTTTCCCCCTCCCAACATTGCTATGGCCACTGCCACATCCCTGCCATTCCTACATGAAACACCAGTCTGACTGCCCTGCATATTGCATGCACTGCCCATTGGAAGCCCCTTGGCAGTGTCACTTCTCATGGCATATCTCAGCATGATTCTTTTTAGCATACCCTATTATGTACTGCTGGCTGCCATATCCACTACCTGAAAGCTAACCACTGACTGGTGCCCATTGTTAGGTCACTATTTTTGTTGATGTTGCCCTGGCAACATCTGTACATTATGTCATGTCTTGACATATCATTCATCTCTTGCCCATAGAAGACTGCAGCAGGGGCACCCCACACCACCTTCCATGGCTCCTGCAGTCTCATACTGCACCATGTGCATTGCACTTTCACAAACACAGGGGATTCGCAAACAGCCATATCCTCCTGACCCTCATGACTCACTGTGTGCAATTCTACTCTTTAGTCTAACTGGTCAGACATATCCTCTACTTTACCATTGCTTATTCAGCATTACACTTCTCAACGTACTTTAATGCTTGATAGTCTTACATGCACCAAATAATAAAAACAAAAAAAAAACTCGAACAACCACGGCTAACAAAGAAACAAAAACAAAAGTGAGCGCTTTCGTGATCCTCCTGATCGCTTCTTCAGACTAAAATACATCAAATTAACCCTCTGAATTTAACTTACTGTGAACCAATCAGAACACAAAAACAATTAGCATAACTAAGAAATGGTAACATTGTTAAAAACACTGCGCATATAAAAATGTTCTCAGGATGCATGTCATAAAAACTTCAACATTAATCTTAACACTGTTTTACAGTTTATACTATTTATAGTATTTAGAATACATAACAATTAAAACATAACTTTTAACTAGAAAATCAATGTTTGAGTGGTCTGGCCTTCAGAAATGGTTTTAGGGAGATCATTCCATTAATCCCAGGGGGCTTATCAGTGTTCAGCTGTAGAATCCACCTCTGTTCTGCCTCTTCAGTTTTGTTCTTAATATCAACCCCCTTAATACTTTCATCTACTATCTCCAGAACAAAGAAATTAAAAACATGGTGCATCCCCCTCAGCTTCAACATGCTTAGCCAAGGCACTAGTTTCTTTTTTGTTTACTATGTCCCTCATATGCTCAAGGATACATTCCTTTAGCATCCTATTAGCTGTCCCAATATAGAAAACTTTGCAGTACTGGCAAAAGCTAAAATACAAGTGTCTTATTCTGCAGTCTGCATAGAAATCTACCTCTATTTTGAAATTCTGTTCGAGTTGCATGAAGGTAGAGCCCGAACAGATATATTTACATGATGCATTTTAGTCTGAAGAAGCGATCAGGAGGATAGTGAAAGCGCTCACTATTGTTTTTGTTTGTTCATGTATATTAAATAGTATTTTATCCTTTAGCCGTAGTTGTTAAGAGTTTTTTTTTTGATTTTGTGAAGCTCCAAGGTGAATACAGAGCATTTACCCAGGGCCTACATCTTTTTTGTGTGATGCACCTAATAATGTTTGTTCCCTCTTAGGTCACTCTTTCTTGTTGTCCTTCCTTTACATTTATTTGACATTTATTTCATTCCTCTTTATTTATGCCACTATTTTCTGCAGTCAGTCAAAGCTGTGGCTGTGGTGTGGCAGCAATCACCTTACCAACAACCTGCCCTACCATTTCCTGCTGGAATCTTCAGCTACCACCAGGCCTACCTCTCTAAACAGTGAAAAAGGTTATAAGGCAGGGGATGACTTCAATGGCTCCAGAGGTCATTAAAGGAGGTGGTGTTTCACCCTCGAGAGATGCTACTGGTAGGGCATAAGTTAAACTGACACGAGTTGGAGGAGGAGGTAGACCAGCTGCTTGACAACTGCACTGGCTATCTGGAGAACATTCTTGCACAGCTGACAGTGTCTTACCACTGCCTGGCCCTGGCCACTAGGAAGGGCAGTCATTGAAGTCACTGATCTCTGGCTGGGTACATCTCCGGGTAGTGTGAAAGGGAGCTGTCATACCAGTGTATTCTCCATGATGGTGTTCTCCCCCTTCCATGTGTTTTACTTTCCTCCATAGTTGGTAGTCTACGTCATTCTATCACAGGTCTTCCTTCTGTCTGCCTGTCAGTCTACTTTATGTCTCCCTTTGTGTGTTAGCAACTCTCTTGATGGTCTTTGTCTGTGCGTGCTTGTTTGTCCTGGCTACCATCTCTATACCATCTTTCCTGCCCACAACTTACCTCCCCCCTCTACCCTTTTCAAAAAAAGTTCTTTTGCTTCCCATCCCAATTCTCATCTTTCTGTCCCCTTGCCCTTCTGTGTGCCCCCCTGCTTGCTCATCCCCTTTTCTGCATGCCATATACACCAATTTCTTTCCTATTAATAGAAATAAATCAGTGGGAACTTTTCTGGAAAGCCCTTATGTCTCTCAGCAATTCTTTTAGTGGCATAACCTTGCCTGTGTGGACATGTACAGTGCCTGTGGGGGGGTATACTACACTCGTGCTTCTAGGATCCATGGGTCACTCGACCTCTCTGTCACAGTATGGTCCTTTGTGTGGTCTGTGCAGTTTCTATTAGCAGATTCCTTAACTAGTTTATCTCCATCAAGCTAATTGCCTATTACATTAAATATCTTTGGGCAATGCCATGCTATGCCAGCCTTGTTAATTAACCATATGGGAGTCAAGCGAGTGATCTGTATGAACCCCAGGCTTAATCTTTTCCTTTCATATTCATATTTTCATACAGATAATAAATACAGCTTTAGTTGAACTACATCAAAATGCATCTTTCAGTTAGGAATGTTCAAACCACCCATCACCTCTGAAGTACTACCTTAACCCATGATGCACTAGGTCGGCCAATATCAGCCAAACGTGCCTACAATACATATAATAATAAAGGTAAAACAAAAATATATTTTTCCTTCTGACTATATCTTTACTCAAAAGCAGTTATGGAATATGTCAAAGGAACTACATTGTCTCTAATAATCCAATCAAATTAGAATGTGCCTAATGAAAAAAGGTATTTTTCATTTCTCGAGTGTAACGAGTCTAATTAGTTAAAGTGGACACACTTTCATCTGTGCTCAAATTCTCTCCTAAAATCTCCATTGCTATTTCCTCTGCTCCCATTAAGTGGCAGCACAGCTGCAAAGGGCATGCTTCTGTCTTTCCAGAGCAGTTCCCCGAAGTCCAAACAACAGCCTCATTTTCCAGCATTCCTAGGGCTTAGTTAAAGTGGAATTCCAAAGCTGAAAACCACCCTCTGCTACCAGTGAAAAGACTGCACAATTTTGTTGAGTTTTCAAAACAAATGGAGTCTATGCTCTTGAACACCCCATATACAAAGGCAACACTACAAAGATACACGCACACAGAGTTCATAATCTAAACTGAATAAAAAAAAAATCATTACCATAAAGGCAAGTTTTGCTGACAACAGTCAAAGTTGATATAGGAGTAAAGGTCTCCCACAAAGCAGGTGCTACTGTAAAAGTTCCAAACAAAGAAAGTAACCTCATAATTTATTTTTGTCTTTAAAATCATTAATAAAGTTTTAACAAAAATGTCAGCTAATTGACAGCATGCTACAGAATGAAAAGGTTTTTTATTCAGAAATAATTCTAATCTCTCACATTATCCAAACTGTTTCTATTTGATATTTACTTACAAGCCGCAAATGTTACCAGCAGTACAACAGTTAGTGGAGAAACAACACATTTGTTTCCGGATTTGTGGAAGAATGTTTCCATGCAATATTGTGGAGCAGTACTTCCTGGTGGGCAAAATGCATCTTCTGGACATAAAACAGGGCTAACGTCTGGACTCTGTAGGGAAAAAAAAATGAACCACACCAAGTGGCAAATGTTTAAAATGTACTTAGTTCGTTTGTATACAGCACAAATTGAAGATTTTTAAGTTTCTGTAACACACAATCACATTTAAGATGTCAATTACAAGATTTTGTTTACAGTGAAAGAAATTTTGTTTACAGTGAAAGAAAATTCTACAGAACACCAGTCCTCAAATGATTTCTGAACTAATCTTCACATAAAACTGGTCTTGTTAGCTTGCACCACAATGGTAAGAGCATGATGGATGGCCATGGGGGGGGGGGGGCTATAAGAAAGAAAAAGGATTAAGCTTTTCAGAAAATTCTCTTCTCTTTTGAGATGTTACTATAAACTAATAACCACAGAATGTAATACATTTGTCATTAGTAGAGAAAAATCAGTACAGAACATGAACCATACCTGCTAGAAAAAAGCAGAATACCAAAGGATTGAAGAGCCAGGTTTTGAAAGACTGACAGTCCACCACAAATGTTATGTCAGTAATATGTTAATTTACTGTACTTTGCAGACTAGATAGCTGCAAGTGAGCAAACTTTCATAAGGAAAGCCCTAGATGTACTGCACTAATTTATGTACATTACTGACAATGCAATATATAGACAACGTAATGGCAGTGCCTTACAAGGCCTTGTTTGGCAGAAATGTAAAAAAATATTACAAATAATATGGAATGCTTATTATCCTACAAGCAAGCTACATTTCCCTACAAAAAAATCAGCATGCACATATTCAAGTAACATTATAGGGAGACTAGAAATATAAAATTTAATACAATAAAATGTGCTTTATAAGTCTCCATGGAGTATATTAAAGCAACTTTCTAATACTACAGTTTGCTATAATGTAACAGTGAAACTAAGCAACACTAGGGCTTAATATAGAATGCATCATATTTTGTTTATTCTCGAGTTTCAAGTGAAACATACACCATTTTAACAAGTAATTTATATACAGCTACTAAAAAGTTAAGTGGAGGGGGGGTTCTAAGCTTTTCTACTTCAGATACAGTGACAATAGTAACAGGGTGCCTGTAACAGATGCACAAGTGATTATGTGCAGCTTTTTTTTTAACACCTTTAAATGAGTTATCACTTGTGACATAGGCAAATTTACATTTATATAAATGTAATCAAACTGTCTTAAGTCTACGTTTTACAACTACACTTCACATACATTACTATATTTCATACAACCTAAGCAACATTATATAAATTATTCAGTTCCTGCCCCCCCCTTTTTTTAAGAAACATCTTTATTAAACCATCACATGACAGAAAATCACACATTTATATAAATAACAAATCACACAAACACAATCTTAGTTGCAAGCAGTTTACATCACAAACCACACTGACACTTCCATTTGCAAACATTATACATCACTCATAATCTACCCATAGGGTTGCCACTTTTCGTTGTGGCTAAAACTGGAGTAAAGCCACACTCCTCACATCACCAGTAACCCCACCCACCCCACCCCCTCTCCCCAACCATATTCCGCCCATTTTGTGACGTCACTGTGACATTACTTGGTAGGGAACACCCTCTTTTTCCATTCCCGCTGCCTGTTTTCGGCTGATTTACTATGCTTTTTTTTACAGAAAAGCATAGGAAATCAGCCGATTTACAAACTCCGATACCATTTCCTTTTTTGAAACATAATTCCAGACTACCATAGAATCAGTTTGAATTCCGGATAGTCCGGAAAAAAAACGGAGGGGTGGCAACCCTATCTACCCAATCATTTCATTCAAACATTACATAACTCATTTAAGTCTTGCCTTCTTTTAAACCTCATTCCTCCCCTGTATGTACTGTTCTCACAATTCCCATTTTTTCCTATGTAGTTTGCTCCTATCCTTTTCTAAAGATCTCAAGTCCAGTGGTTTTCTCTCTGTTACTATATTCACTAATTCTAGTATAGTTGGTTTAGATTTTGATTTCCATGTTCTACTAATTGCTATTTTGGCAGCACCATAATTAGACACAAGGCCTTACCATGTCTAGGCAATTCTGATTCTGTATCACAGCTCAGAAATATCATCTCCCTCATCACACCAATCTGCCACCCAGCATCTCAGACAGTGCATCTCGCAGAGAATCCTTAAAGTCTGCCAAATCACCGCACTCCCAGAAAATATGTTCCCAGTTCCCCCTCCAACATCTACAGTCTTTCTCTGGAGTCTACTTGAGGCATAAAAATATCTATGTAAACATTTCCAAGCCAAAATCCTAAATATTCTAGATTTTGTTGCATATTTGGGAGACATACATATATCCTCCCATTGTTTCTTTGTGAATTGTTTATCTAATCTCTCTTCCCAAACTTTTCTAAACTCCTCTGATTGATTCTTATAGTTATCATGCAATATTTTATATGCTCTACTAATTATTCCTTTTTTAATGGCAGCTTCTGTTCTATATTCTACTAAAAACGGTGCCAATGCTGGTCTATCATTTATGAACCCTCAATTTCTCTGTCTATTCTCTGATACCAATCCTTGATGGAGAAGGCAATCTATAACCTGTAGTCCAAATACAGTCTTGGCATCTTACCGTTCTCTCATCTCTAGTTATTGGTGGCCTATACCTCCTTTGCCAGTCTTCTCCAAGAAATTCTAGTCCCCTCTTGCCTATCTACATCCTTAAGTGCAGTCAGCCCTATCAGCAGAATCTCCTTTCTGCATTTCCGTGCTGGCTTAGTTCTTATGATACTTTCTGCTACTTTAACAATAATCATACAGAATATTATATCTACATTCTCCTTAAAGGCTTGCATCCAAAATCCCAGTCTCTCCTTTCTTGAGCTTCCCCTATTTCTTCATCATCCCTTTCCACTTTGAATTATAGCTGTTTGCTTGTGCTATGTATAGCAGCCTTAAATGTGTAGCTCTGAAATACCCCTTCAAGATGGGTAATCCCAATCCGCCCTGTTCTACTGGAAGAATCAGCTTATCTCACTTGACTCTTGCTCTCTTCGACTCCCAGATAAAGTCGTTCATCTCTTTATTAATTGCTATCCACAACTTCCCTCTGGTTGATAAAAATATGCCTGACCTGTGTATAAGACTAATGGGACTAAAAATATTTTAACTGCTTGTATCTCACTACCCATATAACAAAGCTTCCATTTTCTCAGTTTTATTATCTTTTGTTTAGTCTCTTCCCACATATCCTTGGGTGCCACAAGAGACTCATTTTATTCCATACTCCCAAGTACTTAACTTTGTCATGTCCCCATAGATATGGACATTGCTGAACTAATTCATATGTGGGTACATAGTTTACTACTATTGCCTTTGTTTTAGCTTCATTAGTTTTGTACTCCAAAAAGATATGAAACAGTGTCAAAATGCTCCACAACACCGTAATGTCTCTTTCTGGTTTTGTCAAGTATAAAATAATATCTTCAAATAGAGCCAGCTTTTCTTTACTACCATACCAATTACATCCTTGAATTTCTAAGTCCCTTATTTTCTTTGCCAATGGTTCTAAATATAATGCAAATAACAAAAAGGAAAGAGGACACCCCCTGCCTGGTTCCTCTGCTCAAGCAGAAATTATCAGAGAGGTCCTCACCCACTTGAATATTCGCCTCCAATCCCTCATATATCCTCCTATGAACCTTATAATTTTTTTTCTGGAAATGCAAATGCTTCCATTGCCCTGCTCAAAAAGTCCCAGCTAATCTGTCAAATGCTTTCTCTGCATCAACAATGGTATTTTCTTACATTATGCTTCCATCTGGATCATCAGTGTTCTATTAATGTTGTCATATGTTTAGTTTCCCTCCACAAAACCACACTGATCTATACCTATCAATTTTGGCACTAATTTTGCTATTATTTTAGCCATTATAGACACAACCACTTTATAATTGCGGTTTAGTGCTGAAA
Source organism: Protopterus annectens (assembly GCF_019279795.1). Lineage (NCBI taxonomy): Eukaryota > Metazoa > Chordata > Ceratodontiformes > Protopteridae > Protopterus > Protopterus annectens. The sequence goes on along the minus strand of NC_056729.1, from coordinate 498,264,474 downwards.
TGGGCCTGTATGAAGCTGGATCTGATGGATCTTTACCGTCTTTAGGTATTGCAGCTACCACTGTTTTTTCCAAGATGCTTTTACTTCTACTCCTCCTAAAATACTGTTACAAAACCTTCCAGATCTTTATCAGTTTTTCCCTTCCTAGCTTACAAACTTCCACAGGACTACCATCTATTCCTGGGGACTTTGCTGTAGACTGGCTACACATCACAATTTTTCTCTCATCTCCTCCTATCCTGTTAGTAATGGAGCCTCATTCATCTCTAAACGTGGCATATTTAATTCTTCCATAAACATTTTCATTCATACCATTTCTTGAATTCCATATTTCTCTGCTTTATAGAACTTTCAAAGAATTTCTGAAATATTTATATTACCCTCTACAGGATCTCGTTACCTTCCTTGTTATAGGCTCCCTAAACTTGGTGACAGCCCTTTTTACTCTGTTGCCTGAGTTGCTGTGCTAAAAGTTTTTGTGTTCTAGTGTTATCAAAAAAGTTGCTTAACAGCAATCTTTCTAAACTCATGCATATTACCGACATAATCCCTTCTGTTTAGCATTCTGTAGCTGATCTTTTTGTTCTGTGAATTCCCCCTATTCTGCAGTACTTTAACATTTGTCAGTCCAGCTAAATAATTCTTGTTGCTTCTTAACCATAGCTCCCTTTCTTATATTTCCACCCTATTTTTAAACTACACTTCAATTTTATCTATCCTCTTGAATAGCTCCTGAATAATATCCACTACCCATTCCTTAAATTCCTCTTTTTTCAACAGATAGGTTGGAAAGCACCAGTGTCTCATTTTTATTTCATTACTCTGTGTTATTTTGATCTAAAATATTTATTAGCATATCAGGAACTTCAATTAAATGCACATTTTTGTGGAATGTAAATTCTGTATAGCCTAGCCCAGTTTTTACATCTTGGGGAATAGTATTTAAAGTCACTCCAAACTCCTATTACTGAATTCATATCTTCCATGTCAAATATTTTCATACATTTCTTCAAAAATCTAACCTCCTTTGTTTTACTTTCCCTTCTGCCACCACTCCCATGCACACACATTTTCACTGCTGCAAATCAAATACTAGTCCCCAACTATTAGCAATATTCCTTGCTGAAAACTGATTTCTCCCAGAAGTTTTAAGGGCCATTATAGCAGTTTTAGGTGGAAAATAAAATGTAATCCACCCTGCCTTGCCAGTAGCCCCTTAGCACTACAAATCTGCCATTACCATATTTTTCATCTCTTCTACAACTATTGGAGCTCCTCTTGGAATTAATACAAGTACTCCTGTTTTCCTTAGTCCCAAATATTCCACTGAATAACCTGAAAACCTTTATCAAATTCACATGTTCAGTTCTTTCCAAATGTGTCTCCTGTAACATAACTATTTGCACTCCACATTTTTAATAGTTCACTGTTCTTTCTTTTTTGCATTTATCTGTTAGACCATTTATATTGCATTACATTTAGAGACATTATAGAAAGCATCACTGTATTAAGAAGTTATTATTTCCAACTTTTATGTTTAACACCTTTTTTTGTTAAAATGTCCAGTTCCAGCTTTTGCATCCATATACTGTTCGGCAGGTTGAACTTTTATATAGTTGCTTCTTGTCATATCCATTTCAGCCTGTGTCACATCTTACAAAACCTTTTGTTTTATTGAAAGCACTCAAACAAAAAAAAAACTGCCAATACTCCCCTTAAAAACCTATTAATTTAATACTAACACACAAAACGATGTACATCTTCAAATAATGAAGTTTTACCCTCCTAATAGGAAATGTTCCAAACTGACAGTCACACTCTCAAACTTGAGCTAACCTAAAAGAACGGTTATCCATGCTAAGACGCATGGTGCAGCCTGTGCTTCTACTAAGTGCTAAATGGTTTTGTCTGATCTTTGTAGCTCTCACAGCTGGGAAACTCATTAATACTTTCAGAGGAAATCATCTCCTAGCCAGTTTCTCTTTTCTTTTTTTTCCTCCAGCCAATCACTCTCCACTACACTATAACCAATTTCTCTATCAGACTGTCTCCATGGAGACATGAGAACCAGACAGCCACTTTCTCATTATCAGATTTTCTCCACGGAGACATAAGAACCAGACAGCCACTTTCTCATTATCAGATGGTCTCTGTGGAGACATGAGAACCATGCATTCAATTTCTCTGTCAGATTGTTTCCATGAAGACATGAGGGCCAGATACAGAATTGCTACTAAGCATACATTCACTTGCTAGAAAAAGCCTCATATTTAATATTCTTTTCATTTACTTGCTTTCTCTTAAAATTTGTTACTAAATCAGTCTAAGGTCCTTATCCAGTCATCCCCCATGCAAGAATGAGAAAAAGCACATTGTTTCTTTTGCCATGTACCAGGCTTTTTTTTTTTTGTTTACACTGCAGTGTCTACATTTCTTAAAACTGAAGAAAGAGAGAATTAAGAAAGGGAAAAAGAGAACAGCAGCACATATTTACAATCTCATTTACACTTACAAAATAACTGAGAAAACTGTACTTTATAGCATGCACAGAAAACCATACACCACAAAAATAATACTATTAAGAAAAAATGTTTTCTTTACTTAGTTACATTTCTCCCCTCTCTTTTCCAAACATTAATGCCATGAAGTAGGGCATATACTTTACAGTCCTCAACAAGTCCAACAAATTCTGAAAAAGTCCAATATTTCCAGATTTTCTTGTTCTGTCATATTTCACAAATGTAATTATTGCATTGTAATCTCACATTAAGTTACTGGTTTTACTACTGTTCATTCTCCATCTCACAAATCATGTCTCTGCTTTATTTCCAATGCACTCTTGATTCTTCTAGTCAGCTCTTGTGCTCCCTTCTCTCTCTCCATTTTACAATGAAGCAATCAAAAAGGTTTCACATGTATAGTCTCTTTGTGGTCTTTATTACCAGAAGAACAAGAAGCAAAATCTCCTTCGGTTTCACAGCTCACTTTTTGCTGGACAAACTTTTGTATTTCTTCCTTAGCATGTACTTCACCAAGAAATGATTTTGCCCCTCCAGGGAAGAATACCTTGAAGACAGCTGGGAACAGCAATTTGAATCTCACACCTGTTTCTCAACATTCGCTGAACAGTGGAATGTACACCAGGGAAAAGAGGAATAAACTCAATGAATAATCATTCTCCACAAAAACACTGCTCTCACTTTTAGTATTTTGTTCTGCTGCCACAGTTTTATCAGAATCAACTCTGGTAGGGTTGAATCTTTACTATTAAAGGTCTAGGTTGCTTTTTCATAGCCAGGTTTGGAGCATACACACAATGCCCTTTCAACTAACAACAACTGCTGTGGAACATCAGTCCAGTTGCTTATTTGTGCTTTCATAAAATTATTGCAGTCTGTTCCTTCCAGCTTCTCTGGTATCGCTGAAAATTTCAGGTTTTCCCTACATGCTCTATCTTCTAATTCTATTATTTTTTGAAACATCTCTTTTTGAGCAGACTCATTTGGACAGCCTTTTCTTTATTTCAACCTCTGAGTTTTGCAGCTTTATCACCTCATCTGAATATCTGTTTAAAGCTTCTTCCATTTTTTCCAGCCTTTTGTTGTTTGTGTTAGTATACTCCATCAGTGTTTCATTTACTTTAATCAGGTCTGTGTGTAGTTGTCTTATATCTTCCTATAGGTTACTGGGAGACATGTTTGGAGGTTGCATTGCTTTTTGCTGAACAGCTGCAGCTTTCCCCAGTCAGCGTTTCTTCCTCACATTTTGTACAAGCATTTTCCGGAAGCTAGGTATTTCTTTTTTCCTGGCATCCAGGCAGTACACTTACTAGCCAGTTACTGAAATGTACCCATAAACTCAAAAGTCTACTGGCCGTCTCTGTTGCATTTCTGTTTTCACACTGGGAGAACTAGAGTTAGGCCGTTGCTCAATGTGCAGCCATTTCTCAACCTCTGTGATTCTATGCAGGTTTGAGTGTGCTCATGAGGTTGTGTATAAGTTCAAGCCAGTTAAGTCTGACAAGACCTTTACACTAAGTATCTCCAGCTAGTCAGGTAAACTTGTGATATATGCTCCTACAAATTCATCAGCTTTGACCTATCTAGGAAACTGTAGACCAGTTACCCTGCTAGATGGTCAGAGAGGAGGACAGCAATGATTATATTATTTAGGGTAATGAAAGTAAGGTGGTGATCTACTGTGCAGAAAACACCAGGCTTCCTTTTTTTTAATCATATTTATCTTACAGGATGTCACTAATGAACAGCTCACTGTCTACAAACTATGAGTCAGGTTGGTTTGCTGTCCAGATAGTGGATAAATAATGCAAAATAATGCAGACAGACTGTGGATATGGACTACCCGCCATTGGATGTTCAATTAGATCAATTCACTAGAAGGAAGGTGCATCGCATATATTATTTTGATAGCTTATTAACATTTAGATAATGGACTTGGAAAATGAGTAGCCCTCCCTGGATGCTCAACATTCCACACCATGGTTTTAATCTACAGATAAAGCCCGGTAAAATAAACTAGAACACCTAATTGGGCAGGAAATCATGGAGTGGAGACTAAATTATTTTTTGAGAGCTACCATTTCCTTTCCCCCTGCTAACCACATATCTTGCACAGTTAGCAAGAGGGACAAAAAACTTAAACGACTAATGCATCATTTACAATGACCTGTGCTTTCCATTCCCCTCACCAACTAAGGCTCTGAGAAAGTCATAACTATTGTGTGGAAAATGAACAAATACAATGATCTAAAGCAAGAAAATGGAGCAGAAGTGAAAAGTCAAACAATGCTGAGAGAAGGCTGTGGTTAATGTGTGAAAAAAATTAATTCAATACAATTATCCAAAGCAAGCAACTACAGCTGCAGCAATTACAATAACCTGACTTTTCCTTTCCCTTTGCTAACCAAGGCTGAGAGACAGCTGCGATTCACAAGTGGTGAAAAAGAAATAAAAAAAAAAATGATCTAATAAAAATAACTGCAGTAGCAGTTATGGGGATATGACTGTGTGTGTGTGTGTGTGTATGTGTGTGTGAACTGAATATTAGGGTGTGTGGGGAAGGGAAGAGTTCTAATAATTTGTACTTTACATAGCTGACAATGACCTGAAATAAAATTCTCTATTTGAACAGTGCCCATACGAAGTGCATTTAATGTGTGTGCGCATCTGTACATATGCAAATGTGTCTTCTCTGCCTCTGCATGTATATAACTTATATTTTGGATGAAAAATACTTTTTACAGCAACAATTAAGTGTCCTACAACAACTCTGAAACATTAGGTGGAGGAACTATTTTACATAAAAAATAGAAACATGTATGCACTAATAATAAAACAAACAGCCTATTATCTAAGCACAATAATGCCCTCCAGAATGGAAGTTATAGGGAAATAGACCTTCCAGGAGTGGACAGGCACTCCAATTGCAGTACTGGGGCCTCATAACACACATGTGCAGTCAGTTATTTCCCCCTGTAACACCCATTCTGCTGCACATTACTGCATGCTTAAAATATATATCCCTATATAAAATTCTCATTTTATAGTTATAAAAAAATATATATATATTTGCTTTATATACACTCTGAGGTAGCATGCATTTTATTACAGGTAGCATTTTAAAATTAATCCACTTTATACTAAGCTTGTTGAGGGCTTTTTATATCAAAATACGATCATTCTATATAGACTCAAAATACACATTAAACTTTCTGTCCTTAACATCATTAGTTAACGTCAAACTCGCATCTGTCTGGACATCTGATCTTCCTTTTCAGGGAAGCTTGTGCGGCATTACAGCTTTTTGGAGACATGACTTAATTCATTACATCCAAGTGACGCCTCCAGGTGCATCTGCAGTTAACTCCTACTAATGCCACTAGGTGTCAAATATTGCTTGTTCATATTTGGATCAATCATCATAGGATCACAGGAGATTACTAGATTACTGACCAAGAGGTCATTTCAAGCCTAGCTGTTTCATGCCAATGTAATACCATATAATTGTTAGTTAATACCAAAGACTGCATTCAGTAATGGCTGCCCATGTCCAGGAGGGTTGTGGGTGATATTCCCGGTAAGAACTTATGGTACCGCCATCCACTCGTCCAGGTTCCTCTTGAACGGTGTCATAGAGATGATCTGTTTCACATGAATAGGTGGCCTATTACAAAGATGCCCCAGTTGCTGGGAGATAAATCTGTCCCTACAGCATGTCCTATTTAAGTCAAAGGACATATTTAGGTCCATGGAATGGGTAGCCCTAGTCGCATTTGATTTATGGATATGCAGCAAGTCCACAAGGTTTGGGTCTGAGATTGCTCTGTAAGCCAGGCATAAGTCTCCCTTAAGAAGTCTATACAATACAGAGTATGGTGACAGGGACTTTATTCGGTCTATACAACTCATGTGCTGGAGTACCTTGACCTTCTTTGCTAGAAACCTCTGAGGTCTCTCCAACTGCTGCAGGTGCTTTGTACGGTACATACCGAACAAAGCACTATACTCAATTATGGGCCGGATTAGTGCAGAGTATAAAGGGGTTATAACCTGTTTTGCTCTTGAGGTGATGCATTTATTAATCAAATGTGGTATGCAGAAAGCCTTCCTTACTACAGTAGACAAATGGTGGTCAAAGTTAAGGTCGCAGTCAGCTTGTGATCCCAGGTCCCTTACCACTTCGTGGGTACTTAGGGCATTGTTGTTGATTTGACAGTGTGAAGGGGCATCGTTCTGAAGGGAATGATGATGCATTTCTTTGCATTCATTTTGAGACATTGACTAAGACACCAGTCATTGGTTTGTGCAAGAGCCTCCTGGACTATACTGACATAATTTGGGGATTCAATAAATGCACCCAGTTTGCAGCTGTAATTCCAAAACCATGCAATGTACAAGGTTTTAAACTATTTCATTTTAAAGCTTATATGATGGCAAACTCAACTGCATTAATATATGACCTCTGTCTTGTGCAGTTTAAGATATATTAACTATTATTTTTACGATATTAATTTATATAGATATCTTCTTCTTTCGGCTTTTTCCTGGTTAGGGGTTGCCACAGTGGATCACCTGTCCACTCATGATTGGCAGTGGAGTTTTACAGTGTCGAGTTGCCAGCCCGGCGCCCAACCTTCCACGAAAGGCACACACACGCACTCACAACTAGGGCCAATTTAGAATATCCAATCCACCTACAGCATGTCTTTGGGATGTGAGAGGAAACCGGAGAGCCCGGAGTAAACCCACACGACCCCAGGGAGGACATGCAGACTCCACACAGAAGGCATCCCAGCCAAGGATCGAACCAGAGAACCGCTTGCTGTGAGGCGGCAATGCTAACCACTGCACCACCATGGCCGCCCATTAATTTATATAGATATAGATAAAATTTTCACATTTTTCTAAATATCTCAACAAATGAAAACACAGACAAGAACTCCTTAGCTTCTTATGAAAGCTCTCAGCTAGATAAATAAAATGCTGCTGATGTTGACAATGTGTCTGCAACTTAAGTGCTTGCTGAGATATTGTAAGTTGTTTACAAAATATTACAAATGTAATAGTTACTGTAAGTTATAAAATTCAGTTTAAGTTCTAGAACCCAAAGAATACTACCACTATAAAATTAGTGTTGAAGGATTTATTTTTACTTCTTACATAACCCCTATGGTTTCTGTGATATGAACATTTGTTTGAAATGTGAGGACATAATTTGATTCTGTCAAAAGGTTTAGGCCCCACCCACTGGAAGTTACAGCACAAACCTCCTGAGCTCCACTGGAGTGAATGAGATAAGCAACCCCTCTTGTGCAACTCTTTACTATCACAGTTCTCAATGTCTATTTTCTAGTGAAAGCAGTAGCCGTGACATTTCTGGCTGTTCTTATATTTTAGATTTCAATGTATCTGACATACAAAAATGTCTGCAATCATGCTCATACAGCTTTCCATCTTCAGCACAAACATAAGACCTTTGCTCACCTGCTTTACCAATTACTTCAGCTTCAGACTACAAATGTTCGGCATGACTTTCCTACTTTTACAATCTCCACCTTGCAAACCTGGTAACTTTCTGCAGTTCCTATCATTACAGAATTTCTGTCTTTGCAGATGTCTTATTCAGTTCTCGGTCTCCCCTAGCATGGCTCCAGCATTTGCTGTACCCGAGGAAAAATCTTCTGACCTCTACTTTGGGTACAAAATATCTGTGTAAATACTTGTATGCAAAAATTCTCAACCTCGTCTCTGTTATATACTTGGGAGCCTTGTAAATTTCTTTCCATTGTTCTGTTGCAAATTGCAAATTCTGATTGAGTCTTACAGTTATCATACTTATCACTTAATAGCAGCTTCCTTTTTAGACTCAACAACTCTACTAGAGTTGGTCTTTCACTTAGCACTCCCTTCTACCCTTCTCTTTGCCTTTACTCTCATCAATTACTGATAATGGAGGTAGTCTCTAACCTACAGTCCAAACTTCTGATTAGCCTTATCCCACTATATTAACCTTTCCATCCTTATCTCTAAACTGTCCAGATTTTTGCATAATGTCCAGAATTTTGCCTGTTCGCCATAACATTTGTGGTTTTCTGGCAAGTCAGTGAGGATTGAAGATGCTAAATCATAACCTACATAATGACATACATTTGAGTTTCAGATTTCATAACCTTCAGAAAAATGCATGCTAACAGAAATCCTGTTACTCTAGGAACTAAGTTTTTAAGAGCAATATTTAAAATCTGTCCCTATTTTTCAGCCTTTGTCCCCCCTATTATTTTAAACTTTGTCCAGATTTCTTCCGTTGAGAGGTTGAGAGAGATGTTTCCACCCCGATCTGTTACCAATATATTGGCACCTTTGATATTTTCATTCAATAAATTTCTGCATCCTCTTTCCAATTTTATATACCCTTACTTGCAAATATATCCTTTGCCAAAACCTTCTTCCACTCACACTCTAGCTCAGTTCTTAGAATGTTTTCCACTTTAATATAATATTCTGTATAGATATTTTCCATAACTTGCATCCAAAATCCTAGTCTCTTTCAAACTCTTTTCCTGCTTCACACCAAACATATGCAAACACCCCAAACCCCTATAACTCACCACAAACAAACTATATAGACTTTCCATAAAGGAAGTTTAACCCTCTAAATAACAGCAGTTGACCCAAACTGATGGCTGCAACAATTGTTCCTGATGGAAGCCAAAGATATGATTAGCGAAAAAACAACCTGTGTGTACAAAACACGTGGCATTGCTTATTTTTCAGTTTCCGTAGAGCGGTGGAAACCCCCCCCCTCACTTGCACCACCCTCAAAAACCTAATAAACCTCTCTATGCTACTTGTATGGTACCCACATGGATTGCTGACTGACTTCATCATTCTGTGGTCCCAGGCACAATACGACAGTTAAATGGAAGTCTGTGCAATATATGGAGAAAAAGGGTATAAGTTTTGGCAATGCCAAACTGAAAAGTATAGCTACAAAAGATTGAAGGAATGCACACATTCTTACAAGGCAAATATCTTAATCATTATGCCAACCTCCCTCTTAATCTTCTTCCCTAACAACAAGCTGCAATTGTACAAGAACAGCTCACTACCATTCAAAAATGTGAATGCTGATTGGACAGCCCAACCAGTGTGACTGTTGCAAATGCAGCATATACCAACAGAAACAAGTCTGGTGTCTGAAGTACCACTGAGCTGCCAGACATTTCTATTGGCATATGTTTAGAGGACAGAGCAGAATACAAAAAACATCAGGTACGTTCTGCAAACTTAGACAGAAAAGTAACCGATTTTCCTTGGGTTTTTTGTTTCCCCTCCTAAAGTTTCGGCAGACTCTCACACCACTCAACTGTCAACGTTTTCACAGAATGTCCAGATTTTTGGCTTATAGTTTTGTTCTTTTCCTTTTAAAAAATTTAATTTTCTGGTAAGCCACCATGGACTGAAGTCATTAAATAATGACATGAATTTGAGGTTTGTTTCATATACTTCAGAAAAATGCACGCTAACACAAATCATCATATTTCAGTAACTTTTTAAGTTTATAAAAGCAATAAAACCTGTAACTATTTTTGGACATTGTTCCTCCATCACTGATGCACTTGTGCAAGTGTGGGAATGTAAGTAACAAATGCATGCACAGTACATCAACACATCAAGAAATGCAGAAGAATGTGGAGGAGCACTACACTGCCATTATACAAAGGCATTATTTTAGAAAGTTAAGCAATTTCTTTCTTAAATAATGACATTGTAAAATAACAATAACCCACTCCTGAATGTGGGTATCACAGGAGCTACCCATGGTAGGCTTCATTTCATCACTTAGCTTTTGCCCTAGTGATCAGATCATGTCAATCATGGACAAATCCTGTGATAACCAAACTCGTTTGTGGGTAACTACTAAAAGAGAACACAAAATGGAAAAATAGCCATCAATGATACTAAACAGTATTAGTTCATGTTACTTTTCCTACTGCTAATGGTGCATTTCCAGAAGAATCCTGGATGATTCCGGCATTAACAGTGCTGGGTACAATACAGCATTCAAGTATCACCCAATAATGCAAAAACAAGTAAATAATTCAGATGTAGTGTTACTGAACAGAAAAGATGGAATTTTAAATGACAAAATTTGCAAAGAACTGAAGAAGTGGTTACTTACAGGACAGTAGTACTCCTGAGGGCACTTTATACAATTATCTTGTCCTCTCCATGTTTGGTAATCTCCAGCATTACAATTCCTGCATGCACTGTCATTCAGACCTTTGTATGAACCTAGAAAATCAAATTTACAGCTAGTCAGTCTTTTGGTATAGAAAACATAGCCTAGACAGACCAGTCTGTGATATTGCACATACTGAATAGCATGAATGCACCCATTTCAGTGTGCTGTTAACAATCAACTTGGGGTTGGACACACAAACCTTCACTAGAAGGAAAGGAATCTGGCAAATGAGGGCAAAGAACCCTACTTCTTTTCACTAAAAATACAACTTTCTACTCTTCTCTGGTCTACTATAGAGACGAGAGAAATTGGAGTTGACATCTCTTTGGTTGTGAACAGACTTTTTTTTTTTTTTTTACTGACCCTACTTTCCATAACATAGCTATGTGGTGAGCAATTCCTTTTATGTTATGTTGTGCAGCTTATAAGTAAGAGCATGGCATCTACTTGCAAATAGAGGTCATTGTCCCACTGTACTCCTCCCTTATTGGACCAGAGTAGAATGCTCCCATTGGTATGCACCTGATCAGGCATATGCAACAACTACAGCAACCTGAAAAATTCCTTACAAAAAGGATACAAGGAGTAACAGACCTGCCTTATGCACAGCGTCAAAGCCCTTTCCCTCTACTCATAGGTTCATACTAGGCTATCTGCCCTAGGGCATTTATAAGCCTAGCCAGAGTTGTGTGGCTTTCACCACCCCTTAGGTTGAAGAATACTATACCCATTAGTTTGCCGTGTCTCTGTCCAGCAGTGATACAGAGATGATCCCCGGGGTAAACCTACGATCTCCCATCCACTGGTTAAATACAAATCTACATGCTATGGGATTAGAACCTACAACCATCTACATCACAATGCAAGTATGCTACCTGCTGTACTACTAACACTACTCAGTCTACTACAGACGGCTTGAGGGGGGGGGATCTTTGCCTGGCTTACAAGGCATCCATAAACCCCACAATTATGAATCTCCCACAAATTTGCAAGTCAAAAATTACCAGAAATACAAGGTCTAGGGACCCGAATTCTGTCATGACTTAACATGCTACAGAGACAGATGTCTCAAAGTCTGTTCCTTCTATTGAACAGGCTTCCCATCCATGTGAAGTTGAGTTCAACTATTACCCAGTGTAATAAGCGCAACCTAGTCCAGTGGATGGGGAACAGGAAATTTACACCTGGCCTGTCACCCATGTCCCTTAAGGGCAGAAGTAGCTTATAAATGCTTGTCTATTAAACTCTTATTCTGATACAGGACATCATTATTCTTTTGTGAAAACTTGGCTAGGCTTAGAAAGCCCCCCCCCCCCGGGTTGTTAGCCTATTAACAATCTATGAATCGATAACCTAAAATTTAAAAAAGAAAAACACCTTTTTAACCGGAATTAAGTAACAGGGGTTAATCTTCTTTGTTACCACACCTAAAAGTCTCTTGATAGTCAGCAGTGTTCTTCTGGTACCTGGAGAGTTCTCTAACCAATGTGCTTCAATCAGCTCGTTCATTTGTTTAAAGTCCCCATAGAATCTTGGGTAGTGGAGAAATCGGCATGAAAAATCTCAGAGATTTTTAGGAGAAAATCTCACTACAATCATGTAGATTTCAGAATACTGAAATAAAAACTCTGGTTGTTGCCTTTCTGATCATCAGAAATTTTATTGCAGGTCAGTACAAGGCAGATGAGCGCTATGTAGAATAAATCATCTGCAGTAATCTGAATTTATTACAGTTTGTAAGGAGTGTGTGTGGGGAATAACCTGCCTGGGGGCGTGTCAATGGGTACATAACCCAGGGGCTGGCCCTCTACAGTGGATTCCCTTCCCATGAGTGTAAATATACTACTTCCTTATAGTTCATTTTTTGCAGCCAAGAACATTAAGCAACATAAAATAAACACACTTAAACACTCATACTATGAGAGAACCCTTTAATACAACAAAACAGTATTATAAGAAGGCCTTTCTATACAATTTTAAAAGTAAAAAGTCCAAACTTCACAGAGCAGAAACAGGCTATAAAAAGAGCAAGTCACCATGGCATAAAATCCAGGAATAGTTTAATTAGATAAGCGCTTTCACAAACAATGTTGCTTCATCAGATCTTAACATCTTAAAACACACTCCACATTTACACACCGCTCTCATAAACCCAAAGATCCAATAGGAACATTGTGCATTCTTTTATCACTAGGCAACAAGTCACATATCCATTAACCATATAATGACAAAATTCTAAAAACACAATACATATCTCATATTATGCATTAAAAGCACATATTCACATAAACACACAAATGTTACAACATAAAACAAATATAAAAAAATATTAAAAATGATAAAATGTAACATAACAAAGAATTCACATACAGAAATACATAAGGGAGCATAATAAATGTATCTACAACAATTATCTCCTCAGCCTACGTGCTTTTAAAGTAGGTTTAATTGAAATATGGTAATTTAATCCTGAGCCCAAATGTGCCCTCAGCCTAACGATCCACCTAAGTTACACCTGCTCTGTCAGGTTAACTATGACCATATTTCAATTAAATTCTTTGTTATATGTTACATTTTATTATGTGTGTGTTTTGAGATGTTATGATCTGATGAAACAGCATTGTTTGCGAAAGCGCTTATCTAGTTAAACTATTCCTGGACTTTATGCCGTGGTGATTTGCTCTTTTCACTGCCTGTTTCTGCTCTGTGAAGTTTGGACTTATTTTTCATTTTTCATTGTTGTTCGCAGAGCAGTTCATTGCCAAGGTTCATTTGTGGATTCTACATTGTTAAAAATACTGAATCATAAGCTTATTAACCACAAGCTTTTTAAGAAATGGGCATATTAGAAAATGAGTTATTACCTAGCAACGTAAAAGAAATTATTACAAGATGGTATCAGCACTTTTGCAGTTCTGCTTCATCAGATCATCTGCCTTGTAAATGATAGCCTTAAGAGTGCTGTTAATGTAGCAGGGTGA